>NW_008360304.1:6134589-6135215 GCF_000622305.1 Nannospalax galili | reverse complement strand
CCCTGGGCCTGCACCACCGGCTAACTCTCCTAGCCTGCATTACTATCCTCAGACCTCTTGGGGTAAGTCTATAGCGCAGCTCTCCGCGCCAGGACTCCCTAAACCACATTCACCTTTCCATCCTTCCCGCCATTCTATACCCCTAGTTTGGGCCCTGCACCATTCCTAGTCTTGGGGCTCCAGACACCTGGGGAACCAATACTGTTTCCTGATCCTTCTCACCCAGACCAACTCAGTCCCTTTCTTGGGCTCCAGGAACACTGCTTCTGGTCCTGGCCCTGCCCTCACCTCCCTCTACTTCCCTGGTCCTGCAACACCCGACAGCCTCTTTCTGGGGCTGACAGCCTCTTACTGGGGGCTCCGAGGCTTACCTTTACTCTCCCTGATCCTTTGCATACAGTACAACCCAGCTACTCAATCCACTCCCTGGGAAATCTTGGGGCTTCCTCCCGCCCCATCTGCCTTTGCTTCCCTGCGTGACGCAGCCACGGCAAGGGTCTCAGGTCAGTGCCACCCAAGTTCCTGAGGCCAAAAGCATTCTTAGAAGATTCCAGACCTAAGGAGAAAGTCTGAAAACTTCTGATCCACATTGGAATTGGGCCACCGCGGAACTCCTGAAGACAAAA
>NW_008360304.1:6106825-6123168 GCF_000622305.1 Nannospalax galili | reverse complement strand
GGGGGGGCATTTTTTCTGCAAGAACTGGGGGTGCGAAACCACCGGAGATGCTTGGTGGAATCCGTCCTCATCATGGGATTACATCACTGTGAAAGCAAATTATTCTCATGGGACTTATGAGGATTGGAAAACTATTCATAAACAGGCCTGTGAGAGAGAATGGTGCCACCCCCTCCGCATAGACTTCACAACACCAGGTAAAAAGTCAACCCTGAATTGGGACAAAGGATATTCCTGGGGAATTAGGTTATATAAAGAACGGACAGATGATGGCCTCCTTTTTACGATTAAAAGAGATATATCTCCCCCATTTACAGTAGCCATAGGTCCCAACCCAGTCCTCAGTAACCAGCGACCAGCTTCCCTTCCTTTACCTGCTTTGGTGCCCTCGCGAACCCCAGAGACCAATGACTCTGCCAGTCTGCCTCCCCCCACATACCCTGGAACAGGTGACAGGCTCCTGAACCTCGTTAGAGGAGCATTCCAGGCATTGAACCACTCGGAGCCAAACAAATCTAAGAATTGCTGGCTCTGTTTGAACCCGAGCCCCCCTTATTACGAGGGCATAGCCATCAAGGGAAACTTCTCAATACTCCCCGCGAACTCTACTGCCCCCCTCACTTGCACCTCTTCCACCCACACACTCACCCTGACTCAGGTTACCTCAACAGGCACCTGCATCGGAAAAGCGCCCACTGGATTTAAACATTGCCTTAAGAATAACTCCTCCCTTTCCCTCCAGGCCGACGCATACCTTGTGCCCCCTAATGGCACCTATTGGGCATGCAGCACGAGACTCACTCCATGTGTGTCAGCTGCAGTACTAAATTCCACCCGAGACTTCTGTGTCCTTATTCAGCTGTGGCCTCGAATTTATTGGCACGATGATAATTATGTACTGAATTTTTATGAAAATTCACCCACCAGATTCAGACGGGAGCCTGTCTCCCTTACTCTAGCTGTTATACTAGGAGTAGGGGGAATCACCGCAGGAATAGGCACAGGGACCACCGCGCTTATCCGTACAGATCAGTATATGCTTTTACACCAGGCAATGAACCAGGATCTGCTGGCTCTAGAAAAATCCGTCCGGGCACTCAAAGACTCCCTTACATCTTTATCTGAAGTAGTGTTACAAAATAGGCGGGGTCTGGATTTACTATTCTTACAACAGGGAGGTCTATGTGCTGCCTTAAAGGAACAATGTTGCTTCTATGCAGATCAGACAGGAATAGTTACTGAAACTTTGGACAAACTAAAACAGAGACTAAAAGAAAGAAAACGTTACTTTGAATCTCAACAAGGATGGTTTGAGGGGCTGTATAATAAATCACCCTGGTTCACCACGCTGGTATCCACTTTAGCTGGGCCTTTAGTCCTCCTGCTTCTTATTTTAACCCTAGGACCTTGCATCCTTAACCGGCTGGTTCAATTTGTAAAAGACCGCCTGTCCGTGGTACAGGCCCTAGTGCTCACTAGCCAGTATCGGGTCCTCCAAGACCAGGAGCCAGATTTGCTGTAAGTGAAGGATTTCACTTAGTAACAAGAAAAAGGGAGGAATGAAGGACCCGACTGACAGCAGGAAGGCCATTTTAGAAAAAGAACTGTAATCAGCCATTCGATAAGCCAAGATTCTAACCCAGGTCTTGTGAAACTAGCAGTGGAAGATAGGACATTTGCAGTCGGACCACCTGCCACCACCCTGAGGCCCCTACCGGGAAGTTAGTGATAACAGCCCCTACTGGGAAGTTAACGATAACAATCAGTTTCACCCATAGCCCCCTCTGAATTTGGCAATACTGTTTCCTCATACCTTGTACCCATTGAAATGCACTAATAATAATCTTGTAACCATGCATCTGCTTCTGTACCTTGCTTCTGCTCTATAAAAAGCCCCCCCAAACTAAGCCCGGCACGCAAGTCCTGACCCGAGCGGGACTCTGCGTCCGCAGGCGCCTGTGTATGAATAAATTCCTCTTGCTTTTGCATCCCGAAACTTGGTTTTGTCCCTGTGTGTTGAGCGCGATTCTTCAACTTCATTTAGTTTTCATCATCTCTATGTAAAAAATCAGAACATACAAAATTTTTATTTTAATTCCTTCTTCATATGCATCGAAATGTTGTGATCAGCATTTTTCATACATAAAATATATATTACATATATGCTGTATATATTTAAGTGTACTTTCCTATTTGCACCATCACACTCCTTTGCCTCACATTACTCCAGATACTACCATTGGCCCCGTTTTTGCTAATGACATATATATATATATATGTTCATATATACATGGTTAAATATAATCTCTGCAAAAGTGAGACCATACATTGATTTTAGAATGTTTAATATTAATGTAACTTACTAATATCAAATTTTTAATACAGATGTGAGAAATTTGAACTGTGTGAGTGTTGAACAAATTTCAGAAATGCATACACATGAGATTTGCAAAGTAAACCAAAGAAATAAGGATGGCTTATCTGTGACTCGTCCCATGTAGGGTGAAAAACCATGAAACAAAATCAAACTCAATCCATCTTGGTAAATGAAAGCTATGTCTTTGTAGGAAAATGATGATCCTGCAGCCAAGACAGAGATTTTAGAATGTCCTAAATCTCTTCACTTTGGGGTGTGCAAGAGGGTGGGGTGTTTGAGGCCATCAGTAGTCAACTTCAAGTGTTTTGTTTTAGATTACCATATGGTCCAAAAGTCTTTGTCTATGGGTATTTGTGTGCATGTAGGTATGTGTGTGTAGACTAGAAGACAAGTGTAGGCACTGTTTGTGGTTTTTTCTGTCTGGGGGGTTTTGTTGTATTTATCTTGAGAAGTAGGGGGTGTAGTGTGTCTACTCCATCTTCCTAGAATCAGAAGATACCTGTCTTTTGATGGTGGTATAGACAATGACTCTGGTACAATTTATCTTTATGTTTAGATATGTTTTATATAGAATAAACATTTTGCAGAGTTAATGGCATAAAACTATGTCTATGTATCTAGAATTTTTAGTCTTCAAGTTTTTAATGGGGCTGGAGAGACAGCTTAGCAGTTAAGAGTGCTTGCTGTGTGAGCAGGGGGACTGGTGTTGAGCCCCAACACCCACATAATATACTCGGTGTCCTGTACTTCTATAAATGCTCGTAACTCCAGCTGAGGGGGTCTAACACCCTCTTCAAGGAAGTCTAATTATCTCAATTAAAAATTATGGGAACTGAAGCTCACATAACTAGCTTCAAGTCTTATAACTGATGGGTATTGAGGCCAGAAGTTTAAAAATATTTTTTTGTTTGGTGCCAAAATCTTTCCCTTAGTCTCCACTATGTATGACCAAATCTTCATTATTTGTGGAATTATTATTATTTTTTGAGACAGGGTCTTTTTATGTAGTCCTGGTTGGCCTGGAATTGGCTATGTAGACCAGGCTATCCTTGGATTTCTGGTGGTGCTCCTGATTGTGCTGCCTCCCCAGTAACTAGATCTATAGTTCTGCACCACAAAGCCCAGCTCATTATAGTAGATTTCATATTTGTGAATTTACTAGCTGACATTTGACTATAATCCCAGCATCAGTGCTCACAGAATACTTGTGGCCATTCTTGGATCTGTAGAGAGTGTGTGTGTGGGGTGTTTCTGAGATCCGCCCCCCAACCCAGATGCCTCTTGTTTGAACCTCATCTTGGAAAACAATGTTTTATTTATTTTTGAAATTTTTGTGCTTCTTATTGATTTTTCACTGTTTAAAGTGGCTTTTAGGGGCTGGAGAGATGGCTCAGTGATTAAGAGCACTGGCTGCTCTTGCAGAGGACTCGGGTTCGATTCCCAGCACCCATATGGCGGCTATGAACCATCTTTAACTTCAGTTCCAGGGGAATCGGAGGCCCTCTTCTGACCTCTGCTGCATTACATGACACGGGTACACTCATATACATGCAGACAATACACTTGTACACATAAAATAAAAATAATAAATAAAATATTTAAAAGTGGCTTCCACACAGTGTTAAAGAGCTAATTACAAAGTGTTTGTGCTCTTGGAGCAAGTGTGTTAAATTTTGCTCAGGCACAGTGTACTCCATGTTAATGAACCAATCCTACATATTCATTAAATTGTCTTTAAACAGAAACATAAAACAAGGTTATATTTGATCAGTTGACAGACATTTTATGACCAAGAGAAGCTTGTAGGAACCTAGCTCAGTATATCCCCTAGGAGTGATGATATTCAGTATTCATTAATTCAGAACAAAACCACCTAGAACAAGAATGGCTGTATTTCCTTGTGAGGATCTCACCATGGGGGGGGGGGGACGACACTCCTGAGGGGGTATCTAGGCCTGTAAGTTCCCGAGCAGCTCTGCCTGTGCCAGTTCCTCCATTAACATGGGTCTCCCTGTTCTCTCCCACAGAGGGGTACCACTGAGCCCTTCCTGAGGCTCCACAACCTCTACAGCACTCCGCGCTGTTCCAGGCAGGCCACTTTGCCCCGAATGAGCCGCAGGGTAGCCAGCCAGCACTCCTACCCGCTCAGTCGCTTCTCCTCCGTGCCCTTCGACCCCATGGAGCATCCCACCTCCCAGGCCGACCTGGAGCTGGACTACAACCCTCCCCGGGTGCAGCTCAGCGATGAGATGTTTGTCTTCCAGGGCGGGCGGTGGGTGAATGAGAACTGCCGCCTGCAGTCCCCTTACTTTTCTCCCTCCTCCTCCTTCCACCACAAGATGCACCACAAGCGTCTGGCCAGAGAGTACCTGTTGCAGGAAGAGAACAAGTCCCTGCGCGATGAGAACAGGGCCCTGAGGGATGAGAACAAGGCTCTGCGCAAGGAGAACAAGATCTTGCAGGTGTTTTGGGAGGAGCACAAGGTCACTTTAGGCCACGAGGAGAGCCAGACCTCTTCACCATTGCTGCACAAAGACACGGCGTCCCAGGAGGTGGTGAAGAAGGACAACACGACCTTGCCTGTCCAGCGCAGCAAGGAGAACACCCTTCAACTCATCCGGGAGGAGAACCGAGCCCTCCAGCACCTGCTGGAGCAGAGGCAGGCCTACTGGGCCCAGGCAGAGGACAATGCAACTTCTGCCGAGGAGAGAAAGCCCATCTCCTTACCCCAAGAGGAGTCCCACAGCCCCGGACTACTGCCAGATCAGGGCCCGGGCCTCTCCTCCCCCTTTGAGGAACCCAAAGGGCCCTCCACCCCACAGGAGGACTCCAAGACCTTGCATGCCCTGAGGGAGATGGTTAACAACCTGTCTGGGGTGTCTGGGGAGGAAGAGGGCAAGGCAGGCCTCAACCTGGCCGACAGTGGGCAGCCCCTGCAGCTGCTCAGAGAGATGAACCAAGCTCTGCAGGCCCTGCAAGAGGAGAACCTGCTGCTGCAGGAAGAGAACAGGGCCCTGCACGTGCTGCGGGAGGAGCATCGTGTCTCCCGGGAGGAGAACAAGGCCCTGTGGGAGAACAACAAGTTGAAGCTGCAGCAGCGGCTGGTCATCGACACAGTGACTGAGGTCACAGCCCGTATGGAGATGCTCATTGAGGAGCTGTATGCCTTCATGCCGGCCAAGAACAAGGAGCCCAAGAAGCCCAGCAGGGTCTGAGGCCTTGGCGGCAGACATGGACACTGAGTCTGGGCACAGAACACCAGGCGAGATAGAATCCCCTGCCTTTCTTCATCTTCCTCGTCTTTGCCCACCAGTGCAAGCCTGTGGAATAGCCGCGAATGGGCCCTTCTACATACAGAGATGCAATAAAGGCCAAGGAGCTGGGGCCAACCGACACCAGCTTGGAGCTCTGGCTTCTTTCTCCTTCCTCCTCCTTCTCCAACCTCCAGTTTCCCACTTCTTCCTCTTCCTGGTCCATCTAACATTTTCTTTTTCTTCTCTCCTCTTCCCCTTCCCTCCTCCTGTTCCTCCCTCTACCCACCTCCCTCTTCTTCTATGGACTTTAGCTGGGTATGGTGGTACATGCCTGTATTCCTAGCACTCGGGAGGCTGAAACAGGAGGGTTGTGGACTTAAGGCCTTGCCTAAGCTATATAGTGAGAATCTGGCTCTACAACAAGGAGATAATAAAAAATGACTTTAGGCTTTAGAACAAAATTGAGCTGAAAATCAGAGTTCCTATATACCTCCTGCCCATTCACACAACACCCCCTCTAAATTTCCAAATTTGTGAAAACTGGTAAATCTATTTTGGCTCACCATTGTCATGCAAAGTCATAGCTTAATTAGGGTTCACTTTTTGTATTGCACATTCAGTTTGGGCAGGTTGCTACCACTGTCATATAATACAGAACAGTTCCACTGCCCTGCAAACCCTTTTGTTCCCTCCTAACCTCTGGTAAGCACTGTCTAGTTATTGTATGCCTTTGCCTTTCCTAGAATGCCACATAACTGGAATCATGCAGTGGGTAGTCTTTTCAGATTGGCATCTTTAAGTTAAGATATGCATTTAATTTCCTAGATAAATTTTTTTTGAATTCTAAGTACTATTCCATTTCTGGGCATATCACAGTCTACTTACCCATCCACCCTGTGCAGGACATCTAATGGCTTCCGAGTTGAATATGAGTCTGGCTTCTCTTCTCTTCTTCCCCCAGTTTCTCTCATTTCTCCTGCTTCCTTTATTGTAGTCTGTATTTTTCATTTCCTCCTTGTTCCTTCTTTTCTCCTCTTTCATCATCTCCTGTTTCTGAGGCTACAGGGTCAGGGGAGGTATTTGGAGAAAAGGTAAAGCCAAGCGAGGACTTTTCACTGTTACATTTGGGGCTGGATAATTCTATGCTGGGGACTGCTCTGTGCAGGATCCCAGGCTTCTACTCAGGGATGTCAGTAATGACCAGCTATTCTCTTGCTGTGACATTGCTGAATGTTCCATAGAGGTTAAAAAATCTCAACACTCCTCTATGTTCTAAAAGTGTATTCTTTGAAACACTAGTCCCTGAAGTGCTCTGAGAAAGTGAAGCCTTCATCAGGGCAATCCTTGTACAATCTCCTCCAGTAAACTCTGACCTGAAGGGTCTGAGAAGTTCTACAGTGAAGAAGTCTGCATATGTTTCATGAACACAGGATTGCTCAATTTTGTTTGATCTTACACTCCTTTGTTACATTATGTCCATTGTTCATCACATCTGAGAAGGGGTGCCCTTTGTGCTTCCCAACCCCAGACTTACTTTCCTGCATCTGGGTTCACACCTGTCAGCTTCGTCACAGTTCCCAGGTGGATGCCAGGGCCGGGGCAGCTGATCACCAGACTCACTGGGAAAAGGTGTAGGGACTCAAGATTTCCTGAACTTTGATTCTCATTTTGAAGCTGGGCATGTTTAAAAAACAAAACTATAGAAGGGAGCTCGGTTCCCCAAGTTAGCTGTAGAACAAAATCACCTGAAGGTCTTTGAAAGACACCAATGTCTGGATCTCCCCTCAACCCCAGATATTCTGATTTGTTAAGTATTGGGGTGGGACTAGACCCTGGGATGTTTAAATGTTCCTGGAATGATTCCAATGTGCAGCAAAGTTTAGGAACCATTGTAGTAGTGGGGATTAAGCCAGCCAATGTGAATGCGTGGGCTCACTTACGTGCATTGCTGCTGCTGGCTACATTGCTCAGACAGTGAACCCAGAGCAGTAAGCCACCCCTCATGGAGATCTTTGCACGTCAGTTTTCATTTCTGACCCTCTTGAAGAGATGGAAATGGGATTCCAAGTGATTTGCCAATTGGACAGGTAGGAAAAGCCAAACTGGGGCTTCAACTGCAGACCTAGCTGTTGTAGCTCAAGCTCCTTCCATGAGCTCACGTTGCCATTTCCTAGTCTCTAAAAATTAAAAGAAGTTTTGATGCCTGTTTTCCATATTTAAGAACATGTTGAGTCTTATCCCAAAATAGCATCAGAAATCCCAGAAGATAGCAATAGGAGGGTTTTTCCTCTCAACTAGCCAATGATACATCTAATCTGCACACAGGGTGCAAGGTGATGGATGTGCAGGAGAAGGCTGGTGATTTATCTACTGTGGTCATCAAAATTTGAAAAATGGGACGTGGTACTGACAGGCCTCTGGGCCTTAGTTTTTCTTCCTCTATTTGTTAAATTTTTCATTTGGGGCATCATAAAATATACCTTATTTCAGCCAGTGTGATAACCCCAGGGTGTAGGGGGTTTGCTTTTATCTTTTGATGAAACCAAATTGATTTCTGTTATTTCAGACAATGGGAAGACAAACGACACACTGTCTTAATGTTTGTGTTCCAAATATTTAACTTGGATTAATTTATATAACAGCAGTTGAACGTTTTCTTAGAGCTGAGCGTGCTCAGAGAACTTAATACTATTTAACAATGTCAACTTTCTCTGTCAGGAGAATCTAAATGGGTGAAAAATTAGTCAGATAAGCCATAAAACGTCATTTTTATGGAGTGGGGGAGATTTATTTCCAAACAGTGTTTCATTGTACAGTGCAGTGCAATCTGTCATGGATAGCCAATAGTCTAGTGGTATCTCACCTCTGGTGGCAGAGTGAAGTTTCATTCTGACAGGAAAGTGTCCTCTAAGCATCTCTGCTGCATTTTATGTTCTAGGTCTGCCTAGTCCCTGGTCCAGCATTAGGCCCTTATCTAAAGGCTAAAGTTGCTATCTCCCTGTAGGGCAGGTCTTAGAGCTAAGCCTCTAAGGTTTGTGATTAGCAAGCATTCTACCCCTCCTGTCTTCTCTCACTTGGCACTTGGCTTGGTAGGCTTTCTTGGTTGCAACAGTCAACTATTACTCTCCAGCTAATCCTGTCCCTAGCATTAACTATGGCCACAAGTTGAAGGTCAGGGTCAATAGAGAAGAGCATTCACAGTCTGAAACAACTCCCTAATTAACAGAGACTATCATTCCAGAATTCATGAGGGAGGCTGTAGCAGGAAGATCATCAATGTAGGGAGTGTCATTGTACTAACCAGTTTTATTACTATAAAGAAATATCCAAGACTGGGTACTTGTTTAAAGCAGGGTTATTTGTATGACAGAGGTTTTTAGGGCATGGAGCCAGACTCAGGCCAGTTCTTTTAAGAACTCATGATGGATGGGAGCATATGTGGAGAGATGGTACTGCCCCACAGGAAGCCAAAGAAGTCAAGGCACAGCCTACTTGTTTTTTATAACAACCCCCTATAGAGAACTAAGCAAAGGGTCCCAACAATAACTGGATTTCTCCCAAGGGCCCCAATAAGGACCTCTTGCTATGTTCTATAACTGAACATGAGTTCATAAAACAAAGCCCAAAACAGCATGGCTTGGGATTTTTTTTTAAAGTAGAGAGTATTAGTTGTAGCCAGTAAGGGGAAAACATAAATTATTTCCAAAGCAATGACCTTCTTAAAGGAAGCACGGGGATATTTTCCTGGGAGCTGGTACATATTCATATGGGAAAGCACTTCAAGGACAGGCACATTCCTGAGCATGCCCAGTGAAGGAATACCTTCCTGGGCACACTCAATTTGAGGTCATAGTTCAAGGATGAAATATGGAGGATACATCTAGGTATGCTTATCTCAAGGTTTTGGAGTACACGTTCAACAACTTAAAATAGCAGACAGGAACACTTTTGGTCTCTTGGTTACCCTCCAGAACTTGACAGTAAGACCCTATTGCTGAATATACTACATACATGAGCTGTAGAGGAAACAAGGAGAAATCAAGTTGGCGCTGACTTCAAACACTCATTTCTACTGGTTAGTTTTCATAGTGCTGGAAGGTGCTATGCATGCTACCTAAAGTGAAAATCATCAACCTTACCTAGCTGTAAATCCTGTGAGCTACAATAATAACTGGCCCAGGAAGATATGCCCACTGGTGCAATAATGACACAAATACTGTGGGAGTAACCAACCACTCTCCAATTGAATTTAAGTTCTGCTTCATAAGAATGGAGCACATACCTGACAGTGATATCAGGTCTAGGAACCTGAGGCTAGATAGGCCACAGGACATAGGGGAGAGACTAATACTATCATTCTGCTAAATAGATGTAGTATTAAATTGACTTATTGTTATATCCATAGATCAATGCAAATCTCAACTCTCAGAAGAGAAGCTTCCTTATGTAGCAGATAGTGGTTAACAAAGAGAACCACAACTGGCCAGTATGCAGAGAATAAAAGCTGCAGTGTGGTTATCCCTGAATAGGACACTATATCAAACTTCTGCTCAGGGATCATTGCAGAAGAAGATGGAAAGATTGTAAGGGCAAGGGGATATGGATGGCCATAAGAAAACAGTTTTGAAGACAGCTGACAGTTACTCATGAACTTACAGTAATGGTGACAGCATAGACAAGTACCACATAAGCTCAAGGCAGGTAAAATCCCAGTGAGGAAGTGGGCAAGTAGGTAAGAAATCCCAACCCAACCTGAAGAATTATTGGCAATTGATGGCTGCTGGGAAAGGGAGGGGTCAGTCTCATTTAAGGGTAAGACTCTTGGATGATCTTGAACTCCTGATCCTCCTGGTTGACCAGGCTCTAGTGGTTGAAGCTATATGGAAAGGCATTTGGGGACACAAATTTGGCTCTACAGTATTAGAGTACATGAAATTGGGTTTGGGAAGGAAGGGGCAGTAAGCGAGAAGTTCAGAAGAAAAGGAGGCATCTAAATATGACCAAAATGTATTGTATGAAATTTATAAAAACTCAATAAAAATCAGATATAAATGGAAAAAAATGAAATCAGGAGATCATCTATATCCGATCAACACAAGACACTCATTAAAATGCATATTAGGGGCTGGAGGAATAGCTCAGTGGTTAAGAACACTGACCACTCTTACAGTTGGATTCCCAGCACCCACATGGTGGCTAACAACCATCCATAACTCCAGTTCCAGGGGAATCTGACACTTTCTTCTGACCTCCACAGGCATCTAGAGACGTGAAATACATTCTACATCTTGAGGGCAGGAGCTTCAAAGTGTGTACAGGGGAGCCATTGACTGGGACTATCAATGTATGACTCTAACACACTACCTTAGAGGTTGTTGTGTACTCAAGTGGCCCCAAACCAAGGAGAATTTAATACCAAGCAGTCACACAAAAAAGATTGTTTCCTTTCTCTCCCTCCCTCCCTTCTTCCCTCTCGGTTGTCTGTGTACACTGGCTCTGGCACTCAGATAGGAATTTGAGAAAGATGAGAAAGAGACTTCAAATGCCCTTGATGTGTTTCCTTTGCCTTACTGGATTAGGAAGTCTTTAAAAAAAAACAACAGAAAATCTTTAGTTCAATGAATGTGATGTGATGAATGAGGAAAAACTTTAATCTTTGGGTAAGACAGATGTCGAGTTTATATATTCATTCAATGTGGGCCAGGACCCAGGCAGCTGCCTTAGACTTTGTTCCCTCCCTTGTTTCCCATGACTATGAAATAATCAAATTTGTCAATTCTATCTCTTCTGTGTGTGTGTGTGTGTGTGTGTGTGTGTGTGTTTTACATGGTTTCATGTAGCTCAGGTTGTCCTCAAACTCACTGTGTAGTTGAGGATGACCTTGAACTCCTGACCCTCCTGCCTCTTTCTCCTGAGTGCTGGGATGGTTGTGAGGGATTGAGTACTGGTGTGTGCCACCATGCCCAGTTTATGTAACATTGTGGATCAAGCCCAGTTCTTCAATCATGCTAGGGAAGTGGTCTAGCAATGGAGTCATGTCCCTAGTCCCCTTCATGTTTCTTGAACTTGTCCTTTTTTCTTTATCCATTGGGTCACTGCCCCAGTTAAGGCTGCCTCTGCTGCTGTCTAAACAATTATGGTCAAATCCTAAGAAAATCCATTTTTTTCACACTGTAGCCAGGTGAGCAATTTAAAGTCCTGGCTATGTCACAACCCTTCTTCAAAGCATTTAATGGCTCTTTATTTCTTTTAGTGGGCTTTCTTTGCTAGTACATTGGGTTCGATTACAGTTGTGCAGGCATATTGATTTGTTTTTAGCTCAAAGAGTGGCCAAGCTGTGAGCTACCTCACTGACTAACCCTCCCTCATTCCACAGGTGGGCATCACTCACTATGTGTGCCATGAGGTGGGAAGGGCGTAGGAAAGAGAAGGCAAGCTGCTCACACCACTCTCCTCTTGCTAAGCCTATCTTCTGCTATTTCTGCCTTTTGCAGCACTAACATAGCCCCTGGATATCACACTCTGCCTGTGCACGTCTCTGTATCTAGAATGTTCTTTGACCTTGTTTATGTGTTTGAATTCTTTTTGTTTGTTGAGACAGGGTCTCCTTGTAGCTCCAGCTAGCCTGGAACTTGCTATGCACCAGGCCTGCTTCTGTCTCCCAAGTGCTAGGATTAAAAGTGTGTGCCACCATGCCAAACATGTGTTTGAATTCTTAATTATCCTTCCAGATTCAGTTCAGGAATCATTTATCTCAGGAAACTTTCCTAGAAGCTCAATGTTAGGCTAAGGATTTTGCTCTTTTTGTTTCTGTGGTTAGGGTTAGGATTGGTATTAGGGTTAGGAGTTAGAGTTAGGATTAGGAAATTGGGGATAGGGTTAGAGTTAGGATTAGAATTAGGCTTAGGAAGTTAGGTTTAGGGTTTAGGATTGGTGTATAGGGTTAGGATTAATGTTAGGGTTAGGATTAGGAAGTTAGGCTTAGGAGTAGAGAGCTAGGGTTAGGGTTTAGAGTTAGGGTTAGTGTTTGGGTTAGGGTTAGGTATACTACCTGATCCCTACTTATATTACCAAAAAATGGTTTGTTTATGTGTCTGTCTTTCCTTGCTGCCTAAGAATTCTTTGAGAACAAAGTTAATTATCTATTGTCCACATTGTGCCTGGTACATATTGGGTAATCAGTAAATTAGAAACTCAGGAGTGATCTTTCCTGGGTAAGTCTGGTGGTGCCCACTGTGCCTTGACTCTGCCCAGCCTCATTCACTCTCTGAGCTCCCCCACTCCATCTCCCCTCCTGGCCTGGCACTAGCCCATTTCTTGTCTTGGCACCGCAGACCTCTGGACTTCTTGGCCCAGACTCCCCCCTGCTTCCTGATCCTTTGCATCTGGATCAATCCAATTCATCCCTCTAGTCTCCGGGAGCATTTAGGTCCTGTTCCCACTCCCACCTCCCTTTGTATACTTGACACAACTACCAGCTTCCTGGGGCCAGCATCTTTCCTGGGCCCTGGTCCCAGGGCAGCCCAGCCCCCAAATTCCTGAGGCCAGCATCTTTCCTGGGCCCTGGTCCCAGCCAGCCCAGCCTCTAAATTCCTGAGGCCAGGATCTTTCCTGGAGGGATCCAGACCTTAGGAGAAAGGCTGAGAGCATCTGATCCTCATCCAACTTGGGCCTCTGTGGAAACTTCTGAGCAGCAAGACAAAAGCAATTTGGCCCCTCCAATATAAAATCAAAAGAGAAAACCTGAAGCTTAGACCAACCAGCTTTTCATGCCCAACAAATAAACCACAAAAGCACATAAAATTTACAAAAAGAAGCAGACCTAAACTCAACAAAGGAAGGCTTGAGTCTCATACAAGAATCAGAAACTACAAAAGAAATCCACATGTCAAAGTCACAGAGAAAAAATAATAATAATATGAGAAACCCAAATAATATACCCTCACCAAGTACCAACAGTCCTGTAGAGTACAATGAAAACCCCCTAGAGATAACACAGGACATGGAATTCAAAAGAACAATTATAAACATGATGAAAGAATTCAGTCAATTTAAAGAACACACAAAGAAATCAAAGAACTGAAAGAAGATAGGGATAAACACTTGAATGAATTCAGAAAAGAGTTAGAAATATTGTAGAATACTCAGGCTGAAATGAAGAAGGAAGGGAAACACTCAGTAAGGCAATTAGAAATGGCAGGAGAAAGCCTCACCAATAGGATGAATGAAATGGAAAACAGAATATCAAGACTGGAAGATAAAGTGGACAAATTCAACCATTCAAGCAAAGATTATGAAAAATTTTAAGAAAACACAAGAATATGCAGGAATTGTGTGACATCATAAAAAGACCAAACTTGTAAATCATAGGCATACAGGAAGGAGAATAATCTCAGGAAAATGGTATGGACAAGATCTTTAACAGGATTATAGAAGAAAACTTCCCAAAATTAAAGAAAGACATGCCCATACAAACACAATAAGCATATACAACACCAAATAGGCAGGATCAGAAAAGAAACTCTCCATGGCACATCATAGTAAAAACACTAAACGTACAGAACAAAGACACAATACTGAAAGCTGCAAAAGAAAAACAACAAATCACATATAAAGGAAAACCCACCAGGATTACAGCTGACTTTTCAGTGCAAGCTATGAAAGCCAGAAGAGCCTGGACCAAAGTATTCCCAGGTCTAAATGACCACAGATTCCAACCCAGATTATGTTACCCAGCAAGAATGTCTATTATAGTCGAAGGGGAAAGAAAAATCTTCCATGACATAAATGGGCTGAAAGAACTAATGTCCACAAAACCAGCCCTTCAGAGAGTTCTTGAAGCAATACAAAAAGCTGAAGAAAGCACTATATCAAGAATGTAAACAGAAATAAAAATGATAGGATTCAATACTCATCTTTCATTAATATCTTTACATATTAATGAAGTGAACTCCCCAGTCAAAAGACACAGACTAGTTGAATGGATTAAGAAACAAAATCCATCTTTTGTTGTCTGAAAGAAATTGATATCATTTTCAAGGACAGGCACTACCTTAAGGTGAAAGGATGGGAAAAAATATACCAAGCGAATGGTACTAAGAAAAAAGCAGGTGTTGCAATTCTAATATCTGACAAAAATAGACTTCAAACTAAAACTAATCAGAAGAGATAAACAGGACCACTTCATTCTCATCAAAGGAACAATTGACCAAGAAGATATTACAATCATGAACACATATTCACCAAACTCTGGTGCACCCAACCTCATAAAAACAGCACTATAGGACTTTAAGCCGAGATTAATCCCAACTCGTTAATAGTAGGGGACTTCAATACCCTGTTGTCTCCATTAGATAGGTAAACAGAACAGAGAATTAACAGAGAGACATCTGAATTAAACAATACCATACATCAAATGGGCCAAACAGACATCTACCAAATATTCCACCCAAGCACCAAAGAATAAACTTTCTATTCAGCACTCCAAGGAACTTTCTCTGAGATCAATACTGCAGCACAAAACAAGCCTCAACAAATACAAAAAAGATTGAAATAATTCCATGCATTCTATCAGACCACAATGCAATAAAGCTTAAAATCAACACTGGAAGAAACCCCAGTAACTACATGAACACATGGAGATTAAACAACATACTCCTGAATGATGAATGGGTCAAAGGAGAAATTAAAAAAGAAATAAAAGTATTCCTAGAACTAAATGAAAAGGACAATATAACACACCAAAACCTCTGGGGTACATTGAAAGCAGTCCTTAGAGGGAAGTCTATAGCTCTAAGTGCCTTCATTAAAAAATCAGAACGAACACAAATAAATGGCTTAACACTGCAACTTAAGACCCTTGAAAAGCAACAACAAATGAAACTGACACCCAGCAGACAAGAGGAAATAAGAAAAATCCGAGCAGAAATTAATGAAATAGAAACAAAGAAAACAATACAAAGAATCAACAAATCCAAGAGCTAATTCTTTGAAAAGATAAACAAGATAGACCGCTAGCCCAGTTAACCAAAAGAGAGAAAGAGCACCTCCAAATCAACAAAATCAGAGATGAAAGGGGAAACATCACAACAGACACCAGAAAGATACAGAACATTATAAGGGAATACTTTAAAAACCTATATGCTACTAAATTTGAAAACCTAAAAGAAGTGGACTGGTATCTAAAAGCATGGGAACCACCAAGACTAAACCAAGAAGAGATCAACAGCTTAAACAGACCCATAACACATAATGAAATTGAAACAGTAATACAAAGCCTCCCGACTAAAAAAAGCCCAGGACCAGATAGATTTACAGCCAAATTCTACCAGACATTTAAAGAAGATCTATATTCAATACTACTTAATTTATTCAACATAATGCTTGAAACTCTTGCAAGAGCAATAAGACAAGAGAAGGAAATAAAGGAATAATGATGGGAAAAGAAGAGATAAAACCATCCCTTTTTGTAGATGATATGAATTATATCTAAGAGATGCCAAAAATTCCACCAAAAAACCCCTAGAAATGAATAACACTTTCAGTAAAGTGGCAGGTGACAAAATTAATCTAAAAAGTCTGTAGCCTTTCTATATACCAATAACAAGCAATCAGAGAAATAGTACATGGAAATACTCCCTTTCACAATAGCAGCAAAAAAAACACCTGGCATAAGCCTGACCAAGGACATTAAATAGCTCTACAATGCAAAT
>NW_008360304.1:6103883-6106051 GCF_000622305.1 Nannospalax galili | reverse complement strand
TCATTCTATTGGTGACGCTTTCCCCTGTTGTTTCTAATTGGCTTACTGAATGTTTCACTTCCTTCTTCAATTCAGCCTGAATATTCTTCAATGTTTCTAACTCTCTTCTGAATTCATTCAGAAGTTTATCCCTATCTTCCTTCAGTTCTTTGATTCATTTGTGTGTTCTTTAAATTCACTGAATTCTTTTATCATGTTTATAATTGTTCTTTTGAGTTCCATGTCCTGCATTATCTCTAAGGATTCTCATTGTACTCCTCTAGAGGACTATTGGTATTTCATGGGGATATGTTATTTTGGTTTTTCATGTTATTATTTTTTCTCTGTGATTTTGACATGTGAATTTCTTTTGTAGTTTCTGATTCTTGTGTGAGACTCAAGCCTTCAAGTTTAGGCCTGCTGTTTTTGTGAACTTTATTTGTCTTTGTGGTTTACTTTTTGGGCATGAAAACTTGTTCTTCTAAGCTTCCAGTTCTCTCTTTTGATTTTATATTGGGGTGGTCAGATTGCTTTTTGTCTTCAGGAGTTCCCACAGAGGCCCAAGTCAGATCAGGATCAGATGCTCTCAGGCTTTCTCCTAAGGCCTGGATCCCTCCAGGAAAGATTTTGGCCTCAGGAATTTGGGTGTTGGACTGGCCTGGGGGCTGGGCCCAGGAAAGATGCTGGTCTATGGCAGCTGATGGCCTTGCCACCCAGAGATGCAAAGGAAGATGTGGGCGGGAAGCGGCCTCAAGTGCTCCTGGGGGATTGCACTGAGGAGCTGGGTTAGTCTGGATGCAAAGGATCAGGAAGCAGTGGTGGTTCCCCAGGTGTCTGGGGTGCCAAGACAAGGAATGGGACAGGACCCAGGCAAGGAGGAGAGATGGGCGGGGGAGATGGGAGGGTGAATGAGGCTGGGGGAGTCAAAGTCAAGGCATGGAGGGCCCTATGGACTTACCTTGGAGAGAGGCCTCTGGGTCAGAGAGAGGCCTGTGGGTTGGAGAGAGGCCTGCAGGTAGTGCAAGCCCAGGGAATCAGAGGGAGATGAGACCAGGGCCAGGCCCAGAGTGCTCCTGGGGACCCGAGAAGGAACTGGGTTGGTCTGGATGTAAAGGATCAGGAAGCAGTGGTGTTTCCCCCAGTGTCTGGGGCACCAAGACAAGGAATGGGACAGGACCCAGGCTAGCAGGAGAGATGGGTGGGGCAGTGTGTGTGTGTGTGTGTGCGTGCGCATGAATGAGGCTGGAGGAGTCAAGGCATGGAGGGCATGATCGACTTAGCCTGGAGAGAGGCCTGTGGGTCGGAGAGAGGCCTGCAGTTTGTGCAGGCCCAGGGAAGCAGCACCATGCTGTTTTTATGACTATGGCTCTATAGTTTACTTTGAGATCTGGTATAGTAATCCCCCCAGCGTTGCTTTTTGTGCTCAGGGTTGCTTTGGCTATCCAGGGACTTTTGTGCCTCCATAAGAATTTAAGGATGGATTTTTCTAATTCTGTGAAGTATGTCACAAGGATTTTGATTGGGATTGCATTGAATCTATATGTTGCTTTTGATAGGATGGTCATTTTAACAATATTAATTCTTCCAATCCATAAACATGGCAGGTCCTTCCATCTCTTGATGTCTTCCTTAATCTCTTTCTTTAATGATTTAAAATTTTCACTGTTGAGATCTTTGGTGTCTTTCATCAGATTTATTCCAAGATATTTTAATTTTTTTGTAGCAATTGTGAATGGGAGCATTTCCCTGTATTCTTTCTCTAGTTGTTTGTTATTGGTATATAGAAAGGGCACTGGCTTTTGTAGATGATTTTATAACCCGCCACTATACTGAAAGTGTTGATCAATTCTAGGAGTTTTCTGGTGGAACTTTTGGGATCTCTTAGTATAGTATCATATCATCTGCAAAAAGTGATAGTTTGACCTCTTCTTTTCCAATTAGTACTCCTTTAATTTCTTTCTACTGTTTTATTGCACTAGCAAGAGTTTCAAGCACTGTGTTGCAAAGGAGTGGAGATAGTGGATATCCTTGTCTGGTTCCTGATTTTATTGGGAATGCTTCCAGTTTTTCTCCATTTAGAATGGTATTGGCTGTGGGTTTGCTGTATATAGCTTTAATTATGTTGAGGTATGTTCCCTCCAGTCCAGTTCCCTCTAGGACTTTGAACATAAATGCACGTTGAGTTTTGT
>NW_008360304.1:6101738-6103448 GCF_000622305.1 Nannospalax galili | reverse complement strand
GCTTAGTATTACTGTTTCAATTTCCTTATATGTTATGGGTCTGTTAAAACTCTTGATCTCTTCTTGGTTTAACTTTGGAGGTTCCCATGCTTTCAGATATCCATCCATTTCTTTTAGACTTACAGATTTAGTAGCGTATAGGTTTTTAAAATAGTCCCTTATAATGGTTTGGATCTTTTGGGTGCCTGCTGTGATGTTTCCCCTTTGATCTCTGATTTTGTTGATTCAGATTTGCTCTTTCTTTCTTTTGGTTAACTGGGCTAAGCGTCTGTCTGTCTTGTTTAGCTTTTCAAAGAACCAGCTCTTAGATTCACTGATTCTTTGTATTGTTTTCTTTGTTTCTATTTCATTAATTTCTGCTCTGATTTTTGTTATTTCTTCTCTTCTTCTGGGTTTTGTTTCATTTGTTCTTGCCCTTCCAGTGCCTTGAGTTGCAGTGTTAGGTCATTTATTTGGGATCTTTCTAATTTTTTAATGTAGGCACTTAGAGCTGTAACTTCCCTCTTAGGATGAAAATTTTAAATATTTAAAGAAAGAGATTGAGGAAGACATCAGAAGATGGAAGTTCCTCTCATGCTCATGGATTGGAAGAATTAATATTGTGAAAATGACCATCCTACCAAAAGCCATTTATAAATTCAATGCAATGCCAATCAAAATCCCCATGACATTTTTTCACAGAATTGGAATAAAACATCCTAAGATTCATATGGAAGCACAAAAGACCTCGGATAGCCAAAGCAACCCTGAGCCCTAAGAGCAATGCCAGGGGGATTACTATTCCAGATTTCAAATTGTATTACAGAACTATAGTCATAAAAACAACATGGTACTGGCACAAAAATAGACCCGTAGATCACTGGAACAAAACTGAAGACCCAAATATGAGCATATACAATTTCAACCACCTGATATTTGACAAAGGGGCCAAGAACATTCACTGGAGGAAAGACAGCATGTGCAGCAAATGGCGCTGGCAAAACTGGATCTCCACCTGTAGAAGAATGAAACTAAACCCCTATCTTTCACCCTGCACAAAGTCAACTCCAAGTGAATCAAAGACCTCAATGTGAATCCTGAAATTCTGAAACTATTAGAAGAAAACATTGGCAATAACCTACAAGACACAGGTGTAGAAAAGGATTTTCTAAACCGGACATCAATTACTCAGGAAACAAGGTCAAGAATCAACAAATGGGACCTAATTAAATTAAAAAGCTTCTGTACATCAAAGGAAGCAACCAACGAAGTGAAGAGAAAACCCACAGAATGGGAGAAAATCTTTACTAGCAACACATCTGACATAAGTTTAACATCCAGAATACATTATGAACTCAAAAAATAAAGAATCATAAAAGAAAGTAACTCAATTAAAAGATGGGCTAAGGAACTGAACAGAGAGTTATCAAAAGAAATAAAGGTGGCTAAGAAGCTTAAAAGGTGTTCAACATTATTAGGAATTAGGGAAATGCTGATTAAAACCACTTTAAGATTTCACCTTACCCCAGTCAGACTGGCTAAGATCAAGAGAACAAATGATACCAAATGTTGGTGAGGATGTGGGGAAAGGGGAACACTCATCCACTGCTGGTGGGGTTGCAAACTTGTTTAACCCCTACGGGAAGTACTGTGGAGAACTCTTAAAAAACTAAAAGTGAGCCTACTATTTGACCCAGTTATACCACTCCTTGGCATATACCCAAAGAACTC
>NW_008360304.1:6081502-6101374 GCF_000622305.1 Nannospalax galili | reverse complement strand
AGAATCTGAAAGATAAGATCAGTAGGAAACAGGTGTTAATAAGGGAGATATGGATAAAAATGGGGTTATTTTAAGGGGAAAGGGGAGGGAGGGTTATACAAGGAACTTTGGGGATAAAGGCAAAGAAGGAGCTGAAGAGAGATGGGACCATAGAAGAAGGGTTTTATTAAGGGAGAAATGGGAAAAATGGGGGCACCTTAACTGCGGAAACCATGGCGGAAGGATTAGACAATGTGAGTGATAATGCCTAGCTAGTTAAAAAAAACCAGAGGGAATATTATACCAACAACATATTGACAAATTATATATGCGACTAGCTCAAGGAACATAATATATGTCTAGTCAAGGTTTATCTGAGAAAATTTGATCTTTGCCCAAGTTTTATGTACATGGCACATGGTAATTAAAAGTACTAGACTGGTAGAACTAACCTTCTTGGATGTTTAACAGCCATACTTTGAGGCTTATACTAATTTGGTCAGAGGGACTTAAAGGACAATTTTTGCTCCTTGCCCTCGAAGGTCGAATAAGTTCCAGGGGACTATGGAACATCTCTCAAAATGTGCTGTAACTGTGGTGAGTCACCTGTCCTCTTGATCAAAGAGGTCATGGAGACCCTATCAGATGGACTTGAACCAGTGTCCATCTACAAAGAGGAGGGTCAACACAGAGGAAACATTTCCTCCATGCTTCCAAGTGAAGCCAACCATGATCAAGCGGGACCTTTGACTTATCTGCACATGGATGGAACTGGTAAAAGAAAGGAGCCAGGGCACCTCCCAAGCCCATGTGACACCTGAGGAACAGATCCTCAAATGACTTTAGAGTAAAAATAAATTGGTTTATTTGGGCCAACTGCATGGTCTTAAATACCCTAAAGGAAAGTATAACCAATGATTAAAGTGATCAGTATAATTCTTTATGAGTCCATGTGTATAGCTAAAGGCTACATAACAAGAAACAATACCAGACAGGAGATACCTACCTTTGAGTTGTTGGCCAGGGTGGCCCAAGAGACTCCCAGACAGTAACCCAGCATAGAAATGGGAAAATGAACAGCAGATCCCAATCTTATCTAAAGGTATATTGGCAACTGCTTGCTGCTAGATGAGGAAGAGCTGATTTTCCTAAAACAAGGAACTCTAGATAGGCTGACTAGACTCAATGGATGGACAAGCACTGGGGAAAGACTGGGGGCACTGACAACACAATAACAGGGATGGCAGAGTACATAGGCTCCCGTAGGGGAGTGCCACTTGGGATGTGGGTATATAGATGAATACAATTGTTTGGGATGTTCTGTATGAAACACACACACACACACACACACACACACACACACACACAGAGTCAATAAAAAAGAAAAATTAGTTATATTTGAGGAAGATGCATAAAAATTTGCTTCATGTTAATTAGTAGATGTGAAAAACATTACCATTGACATCTACCTGATTTTATATCCGTGCTCAGGTGCCAAGGATCTCAGAAAGTAACTGACTGTAACTAGTAATAATCAGATATATAGAGATTAGAGACACATGTGCAAACATCTAAGTGTTAGTTTTATTAAAAATGAATTTTTCTGCCAGGCGTGGTGGTGTACCGTTTTAATCCCAGCACTTGGGAGGCAGAAGCAGGTGGATCTCTGTGAGTTCAAGGCCAGCCTGGTCTACATATTGAGTTCCAGGACAGCTAGGGCTACAGGGAAACCCTGTCTCAAAAAGACCAAAAGAAAAAGTTTTTATGTATGAAACAGTATATTTTAAAATGAAATGGAGATCTTTTTTCAAGGTTAAAACCTCATTCAATTTTATGTCTTCTAGGGTTTATACTGAGTACAATATTGTATAACTGTATTAATTCAAGTGCAAGCGTAAAAATTTACAGACAATTTTGAAAGAGATGCATCTTAGCTACGGAAATTTTTATTGAATGTGTCAATGCTGTTGTAAGGAAATGCTTCTTCTAATTATGTTATTAAATAAATAATTTAAAAAATTTAAGAGACAAAAAAAAAGGAGAAAGCTGGAAGACAGCTACGATGTTCATGTATTTTATAGATTTTAACTAAAAGCCCAATGCTTTCACATTCTTTGCTCACAGCATCTTATTCAAATTGTCACCAGAAGCGAATATCATAAGCAGAAAAAGGTAGGCTGGACAGATGGCTCAGTGGTTAAGAGCACTTGCTGCTCTTGCAGAAGACCCAATTTCAGTTCCCAGCACCCACATCAGGTGGCTCACAACCATCTGTAGCTCCAGTTCCAAGAGAACTGATGGCCTCTCCTGGCTTCCATAGGCATTGCACACTCATGAATGTAGGCAAAACACTTAGTTTAAAACTCAATGTTTAAAATAATTTTAAAATAAATACATTTTAAAAATGTTTAAAGAAGATAGGTACTGAAAAATTCTCTGGTTCTTGGCAGTCTTCACTGTTTTTAACATCACAGATGAGAAGACAGAGAAGTGAGAATTGCTGAAGGAGAAAGGACTCCATCTGCTGCTGGCTTGGGGTGTCTATCATCACCTCCATAGCCCTGAGGACCTAGAACTACATTACTTATTAGAGTTTGTAAACTATCAGTTGGTAGCAAATAAGCATGTCCAAAATCCTAAGTATATAACCAGGCTAGTACAGAGTCAGTATTAGAAAATGACACTTCCAGTCCTTAAAGACCAACAGTTTGCATATAAAAATCTAACATTTTTAACACACACACACACAAAATGTTGGAGGACATGGCCCTTTTAGAAATCTTATTTCGGGGGCTGAAGAGATGGCTCAGTGGATAAGAGTATTGGCTGTTCCTGCAGAAGACACAGGTTCAAATCCCAGCATCCACACGGTGGCTAACAACTGTCTGTAACTCCAGTTCCAGGGGATCCAATGCCCTCTTATGTCTTCCATGTGTAATGTATGACATGAGTACACTTATATACATGCGGGCAATACACTCATACACATAAAATAAAAATAATAAATAATTTTTTTAATTAAATCTTATGCCTAACGTCTGGGAAGTGTAATCCTTTGAACTCAAAGAAATATACTGATGAGTTTACTCTTTTGTTATACTTTCCGTGTGTTTAAGACCATACAGTTGGCCCAAATAAATCAATTTATTTTTACACTTAAGGTCCTTTGGGAATCTGTTCCTCGGGGGTCACACGGACTTAGGAGGAACCCCTGGCTCCTTTCTTTTACCAGTTCCATCTGTGTGAAGATAAGTCAAAGGTCCTGCTAGAAAGTGCTGCTCAGATGTAAGACTTCAAATCATGGTCTGCAATACTGTAGTGCCCACCTGTAGCTAAGGGAGACAACCTGCTATTGTTCTAAAATGATGGCCAAGTTTGTTTTCTCCCCCTATCTAGAAGCCTTTGAGAGGGAACTGACACTGATTCTAACCACACCAACAGCTATCGAAATACCTGAAAGCAAATCCTGAATCCATCAGTCTCGAGTCCAGCTTTCAAAGACAAAAGAAAAATAAGGAGAAGCCCTTGTCAAGAAAGTCCAATGGACTCTCATATGAACATTTGAAAACTGCTCTGTTCTGACTTTTTTATAGCTCCCTGTCTAGGACTTGTAATGCTAATTACTCTTGCCTTTACTTCTCCTTCACGTCTCCTATTCACCAGTCAAGGACTTTCTTTTCCTCCTACAGATAAGAGTTATGCAATTTGGGAGTCTTTTAGATAGACCCACGGAAGGGGTACTCCAATTGCCTCATCCCTGCGTCCCTGTTCAGCATGGAAGAAGCCAGAGCGGTCTGTGTCCCGATTCCTTATTGGCAATTTGGGTAACTTCTTCAGAGGATGGTGTGATAAGGAGGTAGAAATTTGATGGGCAGTTAGGGCAAAAAGACTCCAAAGAAAAGTAGTCCGTTTCTTGGCTAAAACTCACAGTGTCCATGGGCCTCTTAGCAACCTACTCTGTTCTAAAGACCAAAAATGTTGAAAATATTTGGGAGCTTTTATCTAATCCTTAAAAGATAGAGATTTTAGGGTTACCTCTTTAGAGGGAGAATGTTAGAGTAACCAAAAGCCCATAAAAAAATAAATAAAAAAATCAAAGAAAAAGAAAGAGTATATGAAGTTATCAGAAAAAAGTAATGGGGAGATATGGGAGGAGTTGGAAGGGAGGGAGTGGGCATGGATTTGATCAAAACGTGTTACATGCATGCATGAAATTCTCAATAAATTATTTATTTAAAAAAGAAAAAAGAAAAGAAAATTAACTTCCTATCAAAAAAAAAAAAAAGAAAGAAAGAAAGAAAGAAAGAAAGAAAGAAATCTTATTTGGAACCCAATGACTATAGAAGCTTTTGCCAGGGCTCTATGCTCAGAAGTCTTCAAACAGGTCATAGTGGCATTTAGTCTCTTTATCAGCTCTAGTGGGGTAATGATGAGGAAGGAAGGCAGTGGTATTTCAGGAATTTGGGTGAAAAGAGGACAGAAATCATTATTAAGCAGTTCCAGGTGGGGAAGAATTGGCTTCCACTTCCTGTATACATGGGGCATGGGAAGACAGAATCAGAGTGTGCCCAGTACAGTAGATCCTTACAGTATGTTACGGTTACCCAGTGGAGGAGAGCCAGCAGGAACTGACTCATGGGATTATGGATGCTGAGAATCTGCTGTGGAATTCAAAGATGTGGCTGAGAGGAGGGAGGAACCGAAGATGCGTGTCCAAGACCAAACAGAAGGCATTCAGAACAAAGGCTGTTTGCAAAGGCTGAATGATACTCGCCTGTACTGAGGCTGATCCTGTTTCCTCATGTTGATCTGTTGCAGACACACTCTCACAGACACACTCAGAAATCATGTTTTACCAGCTACCTGGGAACCTCATGGCCCAGTCAATTTGACACATAAAATGAACAGTCACACACTATAGGGAAGATGTGATCATTACAGCTTAACTCATCTGTCTGATCTCAGGGACTCCAGGGATTTTCTGACATTCAAACTAGCTAATTATTCTCCACTACTAATGAATGTCAGTATCCAAAACTGAACTCCAAAGTGATGTACTGCACTGTACCAGGGGGAAACTGTAAAACAGAGTAAGTTGAATGTGGCACTATGATAAAATATAGAATGGGAAAACAACCCCAAATCTTATTACAGGCCTAAATATTACCCCAAGCTACCAAAGTTCTGGTTTTCTCCATGACTGTGTGCCTGACAGAGACTGCATAGTGGCCTTGGCTGACATCTTTCAATACAGAACTAGTTTTGTTGCTACGTGGACACATGTCGGTGTTACCATTCCTCATGAAGAGCTAGGATATAAATGAACTATATATAGTGTTATATATCTATAAACATACATAGTACATGAATATATACACACAAGGAAAATGAAAACAGTGTCTTCATACTAGCCAAAACAAAATGGCCTGCTGAAATGGCACATCATGAGGAAGGCATGCAAATGAGATCTACACCAGTGTGTTTGCATTTATTTGGTTATTCAGTAATTTACCATATATTTAACACGCCATATATTTACCATATATTTAGCACATGGCCCAGGATTTATTATGTGCATGGAAGAACAAGGCAGACATGGAGTTTACATTCTATTAAGGCAGACAAGTGATACACAAATAATTACATAATCAAAATAATCTTATAGGCAGAGTGTGTTGGCTAACCCTGACTAGGTATCCCTAGGAAAACCCAATGCTTTAAAAAATTTGGTTTCATAAAAAGTAGACAATTCACCAACTTCCAGAAAATTCTCTCTCACAGAAATCAAATGAAGCCTTTTTTGTTTTGTTTTTTTGTTGTTGTTGTTTTGTTTTGTTTTTTAAGGTGAGAGAACTTCTATACTAGATTTTGTTTTCTTTCTGAATTATTTAATGAAAAGCCCTGGTATGTGTGTGTTCCACAGACTAACCTAGCTTAATGTTCTGAGTGACGAGTCTTCTGTCCTCTATCTTTTGAAGTCATCTCGCAGGTACAAATTTGTTTATTTCTTTTTCATTTTGATTCCATTATTTCTTTACTCTATCACACAACTTTTGTTACACGTTTTGCTGTTTTAGGAGATTTTGTTTCTCTCTTTTGAGAATGTCCTGGTATTCTATATTCTTCTGAGTTTTCCCTCTCCAAGCTGGGGTCTTGGAAACGGTTTCTTTGCTCCCCACCTTCTTCCCATGTAGGTACTTGGGACTGGTAGGGAGACTGCTGCAGAGAACACTAGGCTGTGACTTGGGGGACAGTCAGCTCTCCTATAAAAACATGGACCACACTTCACATATCTGTGACATCATGAGTTCTTTTTCTGAAAAGCCATGGTGCTGGGAGCTCAGACTCTTTCTCCAAGTCATTGTGATGGCGGAAAGACACCTATGTGGTTATAAAAAGGTTTCTCATGAATGTAATTGTATGTGTCCCAAGATCACTGTAACCAATGACTACAAACACAGTGACTTAAAATAATCGCAGTTTATTCTCACCGGTCTGGGTCCACAGGGTTGTTCCTTCTCCAGGGTTGAGGGTGAGAGCTTGTCCTTATTTCCTAGCATCAGGTGTTTCAGCCATGCACTGGCTTGCAGCGGTGCCATCTCGGTCTCTCCATTTTTCCATGGCCTTCTTTTTGAGCTCTGCCTCCTCCTCTTCTGTATCTTTTAAGGGTACTTGTCATTAGTCAGGCCTCCCTGCTTAAATGAGGATAATCTCATTCTGGGAGCCTAAGTTAATTATAAATACAAAGACTAGTTTTCAAATAAGGTCACTCCCACAAGGCCCCAGGGGTAAGAACATGAGCATATCTTTTTGGGAGCTATCTTTCTACCTGTCTTCATGGCCATCTTGCTCTCAGATTTCTGTCTTGGTGTGAAATTGTAGCCATTTAGAAACATATTGAAATTTATGCATGGTATCCCTAGACAGTCTCTATGAGAAAGTAAAATCTCACTGAGAAAGGTCACTCGAACATTTAGTGCTCTCTAGAACAAGACAGACAGGAAGATCTTGGTTCAAGGGAAGAAATGAGACTAGTTTTAGTGAAACAACAAGAAGCAACACTGGTCCTGTGTGGGGGACAGTACGGATAAGGATAAAGAACTGCAAAGTGCTGAGTTGAAGACTGTGGGCCTACAGCCTGCTGAACTTTCACCACTGAAGGACCCCTGAGGGAGAAGTAAGGATGAGTGGGGTTGAATTTGACTGGCCCTAATCTGCCCTTTTGGATACTGTTACAGCTTGACTCTGAAATACCCTCCATTGGCTCATGTTTCAAGCCTTGTTCCCCAGTGGATCGTGCTATTTGGGGAGGTTGTAGAACCTTGAGAAGTGGGGCCTATCTGGAGAAAGTAGGTCCCAGGAAGTGGGCCACTCAGGAGTTTACTATCTCTGTCTCCCTTTGTGTCCTGTACTCTGCTTCTTGGTTGCCGTGATACGACCAGTTGTCTCATGCTCCTGCGGGTAGGAATAGAGCTGTTCCCACTTCCATGGCTTCCCAGCCACGATATAATGAAACTGTGAGCCAGAACAAAGTTTCCTTCCAAAGTAGTTTCAGTCAGGTGTTCTGTCACGATGATGATCTAAGTATTAAATCTAGACATAATGTGGTCTTGCCCCACAATATTTGTTTATGGATCTTCCCAGAGCAAGAGTGTGATGGAATGGAGGTGGGCCTTTATGTATGAACAGGACATCAATAGCCTTTTAGCCCATCAAGAAACTGGCCTGTGAGCCAAAGAGCACACACTTAGTGACTGATACATTTTAGATCATTAAGTCCCACTTGAATGTTTCCCCTATTGCAGTGATTGTCTCTAATAACCTCAGTGGATTTTAAGAACATATTTCATGTATATAAGCCATCCTATTAGGATTAGGTCTTATTTAGGTAACTAGTTGATATCACAAAATCCTTTAGTTTCTTGAGATTCAAGGTGTACAAAGCTTGCTCTCTGAGGGAAATGCCTTTGATCTCTCTCTTATATATATATTTTTTCTTTCTTATATTTTAACTACAGCAGACCTTGGAACACACCATTTTGCAAAGAATAAATGAATGATAGGAAGAATAAATAATTTAGATAGGTTTTCCTTTTAAGGACTTGATGTGTTTGCCCGATGCCTGAGTTAGAAATTATAGCTCCAAGGAATGGAAATCTCATTTTGAGCATCTTTTATTTCTATTAATAAATGGGAGTCTCCAATCTGTTAATAAAATGTCCTACAGTGCTTGCTTCGTGAGATTTCGAGTGGCTCGGTGCATAAATATTTTCCATTCTGGAGATAGATAAACCAGGTTTAAGTTCTGGTTATTCCATTTAATTATCTAGGGACCTTGAGGCTAATTTTTTTTCTCTAGGGCTCGGTTTTTGGTCTGCAAAGGACAGGGGAGCACTCATGGTTATCATCTCTTAAGGATGCAGGGAGCCTGGATCACAGCAAACAGAAAGAACTTGAATTTTCAGCAAGCATTTGTTGTTAGGACTTTCCTCGGAAAAACAATGCAGCCCTTCACTGAGTTGGTCAATATCAAGGAGACTGGAAGGATGGATAGTGTTTGGTCATTCAGTGCTCTCTGCATACAGCAGAAAAGGCTGCACTTTACAAAAAGAAATGGTTTATTAAAGATCTAGTTTTGCCTACTCTGCCTTCCTCTGGAGTGTTTGCTCCTTCCAGACCTCCAGGCTTGGCCTATCTTACCTGTGAGCTGCTCTCTCTGGTGACCAGCGTCCTATGCACAAGGTATCACAACAAAATTCATCATCAAAATGATTCCCTCTACACTCACCAAGCACACAATGTGGCACATTGGTAACTATGAGCTGTGAGAAGCAAAAGGCACTATCAATTCAGAAAAGCCATGCATGTTACAGAAGTGAGGGTGAGCATGGAGATTACCTGTGACTGTAATGGTTTCTCACTGCAAATTGAACATCTTTCTTTTGATCCCAAAATATGGCACAAAACTAACATGAATCTTTGATTCCACACCACTGTCTAGAGAAATTCTGAGGTCTCCGGGATGGGATAATAGAGCTTCATCAAGACTGCTAGCTTTAGGAAATTGTTTAATCTCCGTTCTTAGGGGCTACTGCTTTGAGACAGCTGTGACAGAAAGGTCCCAAGTGCTATTGAAAACAGCTCATCAGTTCAGAACAAAGCTGATTATGTAAATTGTGCATTAAGATGCAGCTCCAATTTAATTTTATTCTGTAAATAAATATCCCATTAACATCCATCTGTTGCAAGTCAGGTAAGGCATTTTCTAAGAGGGTATGGCTAGGACCCCAGTGACTGTTCTATAAATACTGATGGGGCTTGAGGATTAGGACATCCAAATTCTCTGTGTAGAACTTAATTTTGTTCTTTAAGTGGCAACGCAAATCAATTGAGGGGAAGAAGAAGCTATGATTAGCCAAGAACAACAGGACATCACATTTATTTCTGGCCCTGCTTGTCAGATGACACACGAAAGCTTTCTCTGATTGCTGTCGTGGAGATCAATAATAATTATAGCTAGCCAATTCCCTCCAAAAATAAAAACATTTCAGCTGATGAGAAGAGAACATTAAATTAGCACCAGCTCTTTCGGCTGCAGGGTAATTGATCCAGCCAGAAACACGCTTGTGAGAGTTGTCTTTGCTGAGCTGGAAGATACAGCTTCCCTCTCAGAGCAGCAGCTGGTGGACAATAGCCCTGGCTGGCTGCAGAACCGGAAGTAGGATGGCAGGGAGAGAGGCACGCTTCCTCCAGAACTGAGAAACTGCTCTGTCAGCCTCAGGAGGTTGAGCTCTAGGAAAAGCTCCTGACATTTCCATAGTAGTCTAGTAACATAGGTTGTCACTCTCTGCTCAGATTTTGGTGAGGGTGAATTGCCAATCAGTTGTCACAGTATAGAATTAAAATCTGTTGTGTGTCAGGATGGTGCTGCTGGTGTGGTAGTGGAGGAGGGAAGAGATGTAGAGTAGGATTAGCGTAGGGCTGGGGACAGACCCAGGGGACCCACGATGATCTATGCACTATTACACTTGAGGCAGTTTTCCAAACTGTCAGTGACCATCAACTGGCTTAGGGCATCCCTGGAGGAATATGAAGCACAAGTCCTTCAACCAAGGCCACTAGACACAATGCTGCTCGTATAAACAAAGGCTTTTGTGTACATTGCAAAAAGAGATCCCTATGGGAAGAAAAAAGTAACTCTGGGACTGGAGAGATGGCACTTAAGAGCATTTACTGCTTTTTCAGAGGACCGGAGTGCAGCATCCATATGGCAGCTAATAACCATCCTTAACTCCAGTTCCAGGGGATCTGATGCCCTCTTCTAGCCTCTGTAAGCATCAGGCACATGTGTGTGGTGCACTTACATACATGCAGGCAAACCACTCATACATAAAATAAAAGTAAATAAAAAAATCTTTAAAAAAAACCAAAAAACTTCCTTCTTCTAAGCTGATGAGGTCCTGAATCAAAGCTCATGGATTCTGAAGAAGGCTCATCCCTTTCCAATACCCTTTTCCCTACCATTTGCCACCCCCCCCAAGTTGGAGGCATATGTCCCAGTTTAGGGGTGGGCCTAAAGTTAGCTTAGACTAATCAAAGATTCACTTCTTGTTCGTGCTGCATGTCCTTTGAGGGGAGCTGGGGAACTCTATCATTATTACCTTCACACAGCAACCTGGCTATAAAAGTGGCCTTATCTGGAGCATTCCCTAATCACTGGTAGTGGAGGAGACAGTACCTTCTAGGGCACCTGTGTGCAACAGAAATACAGTGTGAGCCACAAACACAAGTCACATATACAATTACAAATTTTCCAGTCACTTTTGAAAGGTAAAATGAAACTGATGAGACCAATTTAAATAGTGCATTTTATGTTCCCAATACTACAATTTCAACACATTGTCAATTTTAAACTATTAAGGAGTTACATCACATTTTTTCAGTACTAAGTCTTCATACTCACTGTATTTTATATGACAAGACTTCTCAATTGGAACTAACTACACATTCTGTAGCTCTAGGATGCTCAATTATGTGCTCAGGCTTGAAGTGGCATACACATATCTTTGCTGCTATAACATACTGGATAATATTGGTCCCATGGCTCCATCCATCCACAGGAAGCCATCAGGGCGCTACTTCCTTCTGTCTTAATATGAGGAGTTAAGAAGAGTCAGTGAAAATTAGGTATGACTAGAAAGCCTTCCTTCCTAATCTTGCCTTTGCTGGGACAGCCCGCCAGGTAAACCCTCCTCTGATGTGAAATCTGTTTTGTTTGAGTCCATCCCTGCTTGGTCAGAAGTGGGTGGCAAATATGTCATGCCCTGTATTTTATTACCCAAGATATGAAAGTACCATAGTCTTTTATAAAAAATAAAATAAAAATCTGGGTGCTTGAGCAATGGCTCAGTGGTTAAGAGCACTGGCTGCTCTTGCAGAGGACCCAGGTTCCATTCCCAGCACATACATACAGCTAACAACAACTACCTATCTGTAACTCCAGTTCCAGGGGATCTGATAATGCCCTCTTCTGGCTTCCATGGGCATTGCATGACATAGGTACACATATACATGCAAGCGAAATACATACATGTAAAATAAAAATAAATAAAAAATGTAGAAAATCAAAAAATCTGGATATATGAGGTAAATACTAAGAAATGGAGGTGACTGGGTAGGGGAAGGGAAGCAAGAAGCAAGGGGGTATTATCCATGGAGAAGAAGGAGCTTCCATCAATCCTTTATGCAATGCTGTTAGCTTTTGGTCTGGCTGCCTTGTGGCTGGAGTACTCTGTGTTCCTCCTACCCACTACCCATGACGCTGTAACTAGGAGGTCAGAAACTCCATGATACTGGAGAGTTTATGAACCATGGGGTGGTATAGCTACTATTTTGGACTACTTTGTACTGAACACTCTTGGAAGTCTCAACAATGACAGAGTCTTCGAGTATCCATGAACCCAGTTATAATAGATATACAGTAAAGAGCTGAATTAATAAATTGACACCAACTTTCACAAAATGATTTCTAAGCTGATACTTTCTTTTTTCTTTACTTTATTTTATGTGTATGAGTATTTTCCCTGCATGCATGCAAGTGCACCCACGTCATACAATGCTGGCAGAGGTCAGAAGAAGGTATCAGATCCCCTGAAACTGGAGTTAGAGACAATTGTTAGCTGACATGTGGGTGCTGTGAACTGGACCCAGGTCCTCTGTAAGAACAGCCAGTGCTCTTAACCACTGAGCCATCTCTCCAGCCCCCTAAGCTGATACTATTTTCAGTGACACTGTGATCAAGAGCTGTTGGCCCATGTGCCAGTCATCTGGCTGGACGGGCCAGGCCATGCATGCACGGCCTCCTGAGAGGCACCACAGTCAACCAACAGGCAGAGGGAGTAGAGGAGAGCATAGGCCTGGGTCTTGATTGTGGTTTCCACAAAATGAGAAAGGCAAAGGCAGGGTGAGCAGACTTAGGGTTGGCTGGTTTGAATGATTTCAGGGGCTATCTCAAATATCTGATATCTGGCCTGAAGTGTTGAGGGCATTCAAATGGTGACCCTAGTGTGGGTTCCCCCTGAGACCTGGGAGTTGCAGTGTCTCCAGAGTCAACAAGGCCCCAGATATCAAAAACAGAAAAACAGAAAATAAAAGGCACCACACAATGAATTTATAAATGACTCCACTGGGGTGAAAAGTGGCATTTCAGTTTCTCAAGACCTTATAAAAAAAACACAGGCTTATATGGTCTTTACTTATAATGCTCAAAGTGGTTGAAAATGCAGTCCAACTTGCATGTGAGACCCTAAACAGAGTCTCTGGTGTCTCCTTGAGGACCCCACAAGGGGTTTCTGAATCTTTGGACTAAAACAACACAGCCTTGGTGGTATACAACTGTGTACTTTGCCAGATTTAGAGAACTGTACAACTATATTGGATTTAAAACAATAAGAAAGAAAGAAGATCTGTCTCTGGGAATGAAATGTGGGTTAATTTCTTTTCTTCCCTTTTCACTGTAACCCATGGGGCAGACTGATGTTTGAGGAGAGGCCAAATTGGGAATGATGATGTGGAATGACTGACTGCTGGATGTCTTTGCGCAGACTGGACTCCAGTGTTCCACACACTAAGTCTTGAGAAATGGTCCCTAGAGCCTTGGAGAGGAGCTGATAGACCAGGGAGGGAAGCTTGCTGCTCTTGAAACCTGTGGTGCTTGTGAACATGCTAAGCTCTGGGAGTCTTATCAGAGGCTATGAGATGCTTTGGTGATGAATACTCCAAAAGGCAAGTCCAAGTCCAAAGGGTCCCAGTGGTACCTGAAAAATATGCATCACCTGGTTGTCTCCCAAACTCCTTTATAACTCTATAAAAAAGTTCAAGACTTATTTTTAAAAATATTTTATTTATTATTTTTATTTTATGTGTATGAGTGTATTGCCTGCATGTATATAAGTGTACTTGTGTCATGCAATGCCGCAGAGGTCAGAAGAGGGCATCAGAGGGAACTGGAGTTAGGATGATTGTGGGCCGCTGTGTGGATGCTGGGAATTAAACCCAGGTCTTCTATATGAGCAGCCAGTGTTCTGCCAATGCTCTTAACCATTGAGCCATCTCTCCAGCCCCAAGGTGTATTTATTTTATACATATGAATGTTTTGCCTGCGTGTATATAAGTGCACCACATGCATGCATTGCCTGTAGAAGTCAGAAGAGGGTGTCAGATTCTCTTTGATTGGAATTGTAGACTGTTATAGTCACCACGTGGATGCTGGGAACCACAGTCAGGTTCTCTGCAAGAGCAGCCAGTACTCTTAACCCCTAAGCCAACTCTCCAGTTCCTTTTCCATAACTCTTAAACCCATGGGTCATTCAACAAAATAGAGTACTGAGCTCAATCAAAAGTTGAAAATGAAGTCTATCTGAAAAGGTCTGAAATCTCCACATGCCCTACAGAACTGAGGATTATGATACAACACAGCAAAGAGACCTCACAGAATGATGTCCCGGAATAGGCACTTTTAAATCTTTTTCTAAATTTTATTCGGACTATAAATCTTCAAAGGCTTTCAATGGAACCCAGACAGAATAAAACAGCTAAATCATCAAAACCAACTGCTGTATTGTTTGGGAATAGATACATATATGATAAAAACAAAAGAAAGCAAAGGCAAGATTTGCTAAAATTTAGGATAATAGTTACTTCTGGGGAGGACAAAGGAGCTTTAAGTGTACGAGCAAATTCTTTTACTCAAGTGACTGAAAGGTTGAGTGTTAGAGAGTGGCTATTTGAATGACTGACCTTGGGACTGGAAAAAAATATGCTCAGAGTCTATTTTTACTCTATGATATTTTTTATCACAAAATCCTTTATATACATACTCAGATTTGCTTGTGTGAAGCAAAAGGATATTCACTGATGGAAGGAAAAAGCAATGGTAATATTAACAATAAGCCAATATGAATAACTGATATTTATATGATGCTAAATGTGTGACTGACATTGATCAAGCTCATTACCCTTTCTGATTTGTTGATTTTTCCCCCCTCTCTGTCTCTCTCTGTCTCTCTGTGTGTCTCTCTCTGTGTGTATGTGTGTGTGTGTGTGTGTGTGTATGTATGTGTATGTTTAGTCTACATAAAGTTGAGAAAGAGGGTTTCAGAAAATAGTCGATGTACTAAGCATTTTGAAAAAAAAAATAGTTTCTTTCTCATTGTACCCAATTGAGAAGGCACCAGATGACAGATGACACAGGAGAACACAAGCCTGAGCCTTGATTGTGGTTTGTGGGGCCAGTGAAGGCAAGGCAGGATACGCAGACCCTGAGATCTTGCAGCACAGTGAACAAGAATCAGTGCCAAGCATTATTGAATCTGACTTAAATACATTAGATTAGAAAGCACTCAATTTAGCTGGTTGTTTTCCTGATTTCAGTGGCTGCTCCATCCATTTTTCTCTGTGTCTCCCCTTCATCCATCCCCTATCCTGCTAGGTCCTGAGATTAATGGTGAGGCTGTTATGTTGGCCCAAGGCCAGTCTCTGGGGCAGCTTTTATTTCTTGTGATTTAAAAGGTTGAATGAAGCCATGATTACAAAGGATGAGGAATAAGAATATATTTGCAAACATTTAATCTACAATACATCCATTGATGATGTTTTTATAAGAAGGGCTCTGGGAGGCTCCTTCCCTACCCCTGTGCCAAAGAGTCTTTTGACTTTGAACCATTTTTGGTGTGTGCAAGCTGCAGCTCTTCACCAGAGACTATCAAATGTGATTCTAGGCTGTCCAAATACAGTAGCAGAGATAAAAGACCGGCCAGTCTGTCCTGGTGTGACTAATTGTGCAGGAAATGCTTGTGATGGTAAATATTGATGGCAACTTGACAGAGTTTAGGATCACCTAGTACACAAACCTCTGGGTAGATCCATGAGGAATTTCTAGATTAAGTAAACTGAAGCAGAAAGACACACCCTAACTATGGGCAGCACTATTTCCTGGGCTGGGACCCAGGGTTGAATTATAAAGAGAAAGTGAGCTGAGCACAAGCATTCGTCTCTCTGCTTCTTCACTGCAGAAGCCCCTCTTGCTATGCTTTCCCACTATGATGAACTTGAACTGTGAGCCAAAATATTAAGTTGCTTTCTCGGATATTTTGTGGGAGCAATGAGAAAAACTAAGACAATGCTGAACTCAACATGACTGATCTTGGTGTGTTTTCCCCAAGGAAAAAGAAGAAAGGGAAATGATTTGGAACAACTTTGTTTGGGTCCAATACTTGAAGAACAGAGGACATATATTTATTATGAAAACCTCTCCTCCTTCAAAGAACCACAGAAAACATATTCCAACATATGGTACAAATGGGATCAATAAATAATAGCGTGCATTAGAACAATAGACTTTCAATGAAAGGTAGGTCACAATATACCACAGTGGGACTGACATTGTCATGTTACTGAGTTGTAAACAGCCTGATTTTAGAAACTACAATGCACAGGGCTGATGAGATGACTCAGTGTTAAATGCTTTTGCTGCCAAGCTTGACAATTTGAGCTCCATCTCTGTGACACATGTGATGGAAGAAGAGAACTGATTCCCAAAAGTTGACCTCTGACCTCCGTGTGTACACCAAGGCACATGTGCACCAAAAACCCCAAACTCCCTCTGACACATAAGTTAAAGAACGTAACTTTAAAACAGGAATGGAGAGATGGCTCAGTGGTTAAGAGCATTTATAGCTCCTACAGAGGTCCCAGGTTTGGTTCCCAGCACACATATGACTCTTAGCAACTGTCTGTAACTTCAGTTCCAGCATATCAGATACCCTCTTAAGCTTCTGCAGTCATTGGAGGCATGTGGTGCATCCACATACATGCAGGCAAAACACTCATACACATAAAATACTAATTTAATAAAACCACAACACAAAAGGATCAAAAGCAGGAGGGGAAAAAAAGTTCAACTCAATTAAAACTTGTATTCCTTCATCATTGGAGAGAAACACACATCAGTGCTGGATGACTGCACCCACTGTGTTTTCTAGAAAATTAGTTTGAGCCATATGTCTTGTTTTCTATTTATCAGCGTGAAAAACATAATGATGAAATTCATTTGAAGTAGATCTATAAGTTCTGAGTAAATCATCATTTTTCCAAGAATCAGATAGATACCAAAGCAAAGACCCTTTAAATTCTGTTAGCTGCCTCCTCCCTATAAAATCTGATCCTCAAGTGCTTGGGTAGTTCTCCTCATCCCTGTCTACAGATATGCAATGGATGATTAGACCAGTACTCCTTCCTGGAGAGTCACTTTCCATAGACAAGGAAGTCTTCTCTATTGGGCTTAAAAAATAATAACCATGGTAATGGAAGGGTTAGACAACGAGAGAGATATATAATGCCTAGGTAGTTTAGAAAAAAAAACAGAGGGAACCATATTAGTCCAACAACCTACTGACAAATTATACATATAACTAGCTCAAGGAACAGAATATATATCTAGTCAAGGTTTATTGAAGAATGTTTGGTTTTTGCCCAAGTTTTATCTATGTAGCCCATGGTAATTAAAAGTACCAGACTGGTAGAACTAACGTTCTTGGATGTTTAACAGTCATACTTTGAGGTCTATACTAATCTGATCAGAGGGACTTAAAGGGCAATTTTTTCTCCTTGCCCTCCAAGGTCGGCTAAGTTCTAGGAGACTATGGAGCATCTCTCAAAATATACTATAACTGTGGTGAGTCACCTGTACTCTTGGTCAAGGAGGCCATGGAGACCCCACCAGATGGACTTGAATCAGTGTCCAGTCTACAAAGAGGACACAGAGGAAACATTTCCTCCATGCTTCCAAGTGAAGCCAGCCATGGTGGGGCAGGACCTTTCACTTATCTTCACATAGATGGAACTGGTAAAACAAAGGAGCCAGGGCACCTCCCAAGCCCATGTGACCCCTGAGGAACAGATCCTCAAATGACCTTAAGAGTGAAAATAAATTGGTTTATCTGGTTCAACTCTATGGTCTTAAACACCCAAAAGGAAAGTATAGCCAAAGATTAAAGTGGTCAATATAATTCTTCAAGAGTCCATGTGTATAGCAAAAGGCTATACAACAAGAAACAATGCCAGACAGGAGATACCTTCCTTCGAGTTGTTGGCCAGGGTGGCCCAAGAGACTCCCAGATAGTAACCCAGCATAGAAATGGGAAAATGAACAGCAGATCCCAATCTTATCTAAAGGAATGTTGGCAACTGCTTGCTGCTAGATGAGGAAGAGCTGATCTTCCTAAAACAAGGAACTCTAGATAGGCTGACTAGATTGAGCAAATGGACTAGTACTGGGTAACAGCTGGGGGCACTGATAACACAGTGGACAGTAACAGGGATGACAGAGTATATGGGCTCCAGTGGGGGTGGGGGATGCTATGGGAAGGTACTATTTGGGATGTGGGTATAAATATGAATAATATTGTTTGGGATGTTCTGTATGAAACACACACACACACACACACACAAATCAATCAATTAAAAAAAATAAAAGAAAAATAACTATGGTAGTGATGCTGGTAACAGCTAGAGAAAGAATTCATGTCTGTAGTCCTAGGATTTCCTAACTGAAAAATCACTTAGTGAATTAAAATCACTAGAGAAGTCATCTAGAAGTCCGAATTTTCAAAAATTCCAGAAAATGCTAATGTCTGAAAATGAACAACATAGGGTTTGAGAGGATTTCTGAAGCCCATTGCCAGCAAAGTGAAGCATCACGTCCTGGAAGGCTTATGAATAGGGCTGGGTTGGCCTAGCGCTTCTGTGGCAGGTGCTATGTGCAGAGAGACAAGGCACCAAAGGTGCCTCTTTCCTCCAGGAAGCAGTTTATTCATGGTAGTACCTGGCTCTGTGAGATAGTTCTCAAAAACAGAGCCTTGAACAAAGAATGGCCCAGCCTTTCATACCCTCTGTCAGCTTCCCCTTACAGTTCAGCTTCTTCATCTCCCATATGTGGTAACACACATACCCCGAAGGCCGTGGCAAGCAGAGCTGTGTACGTGCACTCAGGCACAGACCATGCTGCAATTCTTCTTTCTTTCCTGGAGGTTTATAACCTCACTTTCTGAAATCAGAGCAGTTGCCCATTTAGCAGAATTTTATACTTTATTTCCAATAAACCTCTCAAACAAAGCTCATTTGCTGGGGAGCCTCCCAGTTTACTTTTACACTGTCTTCCTTCACTGTGTAGCCTTTCCTGGATCACCTTAAATTTTCACAGGCTGCCACCCTTCCTTCTGTCTCAAGGGAACTCCCAACTCTCCGGCCCTACCTTGTGTTTCAGCTAGCACAAGGCATACAGTATGCCAGCTTCTATAGGTGCTCACAGACCCTTAGAGGAAATACCCATGGTCTGAGTCTCCTGATCCATGCCTTACATGCCTGCTGTCACAGGGGAGGGTCTCCAAATCCCATGCTGAGAGTGAGATGTCCCGTTCACTCACTTCCTTAATTTGGCAAAAGCCTTCATATCTTTAGGAGGAGCTTCTAGACTACCAGTCACCTGAGAACTCCCAGTATTCCTCCAAGATGGCTGTCCCCACTTGAGTTCCTTCAGAAGCAGTGCCCATGCCATGCAACTGCCTACTGCACAACTGGACTCATGCTCTTGAACAGCTGGGAGATATCTCCAACTCAGTATGCCCCAATAAAACTCCTTGCTTTTCCCCATCTGGTTCAGGGTAGTCCAAAACTTTGGACTGCCATTCCTTTCATATAACCCATGGCTTTACAACAAATTCTGCACTATCTCTAAGCCCTGTCTTGAAGCTGACCACGTGCCAGCATCTGCGTGGACAGCTCCCTGATTTGGGCGCTGTTTTCTCTCTCCTGCCTCTCTGTAATGGCCTCACAAGTGTTTTCCTTTATTCTGCCCTTCCCTATAGTCCATATAGAGCAGCGAATCTGAGAATCTATTATATTACATCATTATGTCACTATAAAACCCCCATAAATTCATCTTCCCCTCATTTCTTCCAGAATAAAACCCCAAATCTACAATCAGGCCCTTTCATATGTCCGTGACCTCATCTTCAATTGTTTTCCTTCATTTGCCCTGGTGACACGGGTGTCCCTGCTGTTCAGTCATAGTGCCAGGCACCCTGTCCCAGGATAAGGCTGTGCTCAGCCTGGTACACAGCATTCCTTCAAGAGTTCTATGAAAAAAAAAGCCCCTCACTTTCTTCTCTTCTTCACTCAAATACAGTCATTGCAGTGGTTCCTTCAATATCCAACTTAAAGCTTCATCACCCCACTGGTATCTGTAATCTTTTTACCAAGTCCTATTTTCTCACAGACTTTCCACATTTTAACTACTGTCAGCATTACTTATTATGTTAATAACTAATATAATAT
>NW_008360304.1:6005252-6081443 GCF_000622305.1 Nannospalax galili | reverse complement strand
AAACATCAAAGAGAATCAGGGATTTCTTGTCTGCTTTGCTCACTGATGTTTCCCTAGTATCTACTAAATATGTCTAGCCTGTGCTCCTTGGGCTGTATGTGTATAGCTATGAATATGGCCCAACATATTTGTATGTGACCATGTCATATCACAATGTCAAAAGTTGGAACAACTATGATTCAAGTAAAATATTAGAGAGAAAGGAAAGGAAGGAAGGGAGGAAAGGAGGATAGAGAGGAAGGGGTGGTAGATTATTTCTGTTAAATATTGAAACAGATGTTTTTAAACTGAAATCAACCCAAACCCACACTGAGAAGAGGGAAGAATGGAAAATGTTTGAAAACTGGTCCAAGAGGCATTTCAGTACATTGATTGCTTCTGGCTGAGCTCATGAGTGGTCTTCAGAGCCTGCTTACATTGATTAATGGTTTCCCGTCTAATCGATCCTCCATCAGTTATTATCTGTATTTTCACCTGTCGGCCATATTGAATGGTAAATAGCTTCCTCATTTCTATCAGGCTTTCAAAGCTAGGAGATTTGTGTCACACAAAACTTTGATGGCAGGTAGGAGGAGACAGTTACTTCAGTTCAGGCGAGACAGCATCATTACGGGAAGGCAAATGTTTACACTGAAAGTGTGCTCTGGAAACCAAAGCCTTATTTGGGGTAATGGGGCTAATCTGGCCCTGATATAAAGGGTTTTATTCCTTCATTCCTGAACTAGGAGGTGCCACTGTTTATAGTACGGAGTTAGATACAAGAACTATATTGGTAAGAGCTGGCAGTATAGCCTAGTGGTAGTGCATGCTTAGCATATGTAAGGTCCTGAGTTCGATCCCCAGCACTGACTACAAAAATCAAAAGAAGATGCAGTTTGGTCAAACACGACTTGTGTTCATAAGCAATATCCCTGCATTAGCTTTCCACAGCAGTCTGGCTATTAGCTGGAATGGGATTCACTGTACACAGGGTCTTCCTGCAGGGTGGATTAGAGGTGAACTCAACTTATTGACATCTTCCTGGTGCTTAGGAACTCTCTCTTGGATGAAGTGCAGACAGACCCCTGTTGTACTGTTACTAGCCTTATTAACTCAGGCTGAGTTGTGAATAGATTTCAAGAGGCCAGGCTACAAATGAGAATGATTTACCTAGGTGACAGTGATTGTGATGGCTTTAAAATGCAGACACAAGTTCTTTGAGACACATCTTTATTAGAAGACAGTCTTTATATTCCCCCTTGAATGTGAGTGTGATTTGGGACTGACAAGGTCCCTGAAGAGAAAGGCAAAGTGATGCTGTGTGACTTCTAAGGGTGGGACATTAATGCCCTACATCTCCCACCTCATTTGTATGAAGACTCACCCTTGGATTCCTGAGCCACCATGAATATTCTAGCTGAGACAGACTCAGTTGAGTCAATTCATTCTGAAGCCTTCCCAACCCAGGCACAGCCTCAGCCGTCACTACTGTACCCCCACACAAGTGTCCCTGCCCACTTTGCATCACCCCAGCTGAGGCCCCAGATATCATGTATCAGGAACCTATGCCACCATGGCCTTTCTGAATTTCTAACTTAAGAACCGTCAGACATAAATAGGGGTTTTATGTTGCTAAGTTTTGTCTTAGATTTGGCAGCTAACCCTCTGCCATGCTCATGCCAAAATAACAGTCTGTTTGCAGGCAGATTTTCTTAGTAATGCACACCTCTGCTAACTATGTGTATCTCTGTGATGGAAGCTATTTGGACAGTTTTTGGTGTGAAGAGAATCACTAACATGAAGTTATTGAAGGCTGAATTCTCATTAAAATTTCATTAATGTCTTTCCTGAGTATATGAGTATGTTGAATGTGATACTTTAAAAAAAAAACCCCCATCATTTTACTATATTTCTACCAATGGTGTTCACTATTTTAATAGTTTGGGATATTTTAATTTTGAGACAGGATCTTTTTGAGACAGGGTCTCCTTGTAGCCCCAGTTGATCTGGAGCTCACTATGTAGAACAGGATGGGCTCAAATTCACAGGGATTCACTTGGCTCTGCCTCTGCGGGATTAAAGGCGTGTGCCACTACCCCTGGCTAACATATTTTAATATCTTTTAAGTTAATATTCAAACTAGGCAACAAGCTGGCACAGTATTAGGTGTGCCCCTGTCCCATTACCATGCTTTACTAACTATACAGACATTAGTCAAAGCAGGAGAGACTTAGAGGAAATTCTGATAAAAAAAATCGGATAGGAAATCAATATATTTTACATTAGTAATCCTTGGGTTCCAATGTTGTCATTTGACTGGTAAAGGCCACCCATGGCTGGGAATGTGTGACATCGGTTTTCTTTCTTGCAGATTCTTTAGTGGAATGGTGGTGGGTGGCCAGTGGTGCCAGGTGGTGTGCTGCTCTCTAGACCTTGTAACCAGTTTAAATGCCAGTGAGGCAGTGTCCGGATAGTAGTAGAATCAGACTCCACTCCTGAATTCTGCAAAAAGAAACTTTATACCCTCGCTCTCCTGTGGATCCCCATGTCCTCTTCTGCCACACACAGCTATAGCCCTAGAAACGTACATGTGGAATAGCATAGAACAAAAGGGATAAAGACAGGATGGTCCCACCAAGGCACTGCAGTTCATGCTGTACCACCTCCTACTGCTGTACCTTAGTAACTCCATTATAGGCAAAGAAACCTGGATGTCTTTATGTCCCCAAAGAAAATCATTTAAATTTGTAAAGCCTCCATCCCTGCCTACAGGACTCCAAAGGATTTCTGGACCAAATGATGTTTCTCAATGCAGACGTGATTGTTTTAGTATAATGAAAACTGCATGACATCAAGGCCACATAATAGCCCCCATCATTCATCCTTTCAAGTCATGCATATTTAGTAAAGAAATAGAGGAACATGGGGTGTGAGGCAGGCTGCTCCATTATTTGGGTTATTACAGAATCAGCAATGTTTATTTTCTTATTATAGTTTTCCAATTAGTGGGAGAGCAATGACAGTTAGCCACCCTGGGGTCTCCAGGGAGATTGTGGAAATTTTGCATGCAACTTAAAGAGATGGAAGGAGTTATCAGGGCTGCAACTTGTGCTAATCTTCCCCCTTCATCAAAGGGATTGGGTAGAGAGCTGTGGGTTTGCTGTTTTAATCAGAGGAACTGCAGGGACTTTCATCACAGCCTCTAAATTATGTCCCTTGCTCCTTCCATGCCCTCATGGACCAGGTCACTGGATCCCTCGCACAAGATACCTGGATTAGCAGGACTTCCTGCAATTGCAGTGTGGTCAGCTGTGTTTCACTTTCCTCTGCTCCTGGTTTCCTCTGTGTTCTGGGCATAACCACCCTGCTCCCCAACCCTACTTGTGCTAGACTCCTTCACTGGTGAGTTCTCACCTCCATCTTCAACTGACGTATGTGTCTCATCTAGAGCACAAAAGTCTGTAAATAGCATCTTTTCTTGCTTCTTACAAAGTATAGTGTACTAAAGCCTGATCAAAAGAACAATTCATTCCGGAAAATGTTTATAATACAAACATAATATAAACTACTAGAATGATCACAACACACACAAACTAATCACCTTTGTGTTCACATTAGTATGTCACACAGGCACAAATATTACTTTCTTCACTTGATAGTGCATCATGTCGTTAATTTTTCTTTTCTAAAAAAAATTTATTATTTTTATTGTGTATGAGTATATTGCCTGCATGTACGTAAGTGCACTCACGTTGCGTAATGCCCATGGAGGTCAGAAGAGGGCATTGGATCCCCTGGAACTGGAGTTACACTACAGACAGTTGTTAGCCACCACATGGGTGCTAGGAATTGAACCTAGATCCTCTGCAAGAGCCCCTAGTCTCTTTTTACAGACACTAATCCTAAACTCTGAGGCTGGAGAGCACCAGTCTCATTGAATTTTCTCCTTGTCTGCCTCTCCATAGTCACTCCATCCTATCTCTGGTCACATCCTTGTCTACTTTGAGTGCTATGGGGTGGCACTCTTTCTCCCTCTCTCACACATGGAGCAGGGGAACAGTACAGCTTGCTGCCACACTTTTGAAAAGTTTCCCAACCTCTAATCCAGGCTCAAGAAGCTCCTGCCTTGCCTTACATTCTGGATACCCCCAGTCCTCCAGGCCTGGCGCTCACACGGATAGGTACATGGTACCTGGCTCTTATGTGCATAGGCAAGGTGACAGCTTATGTGGATACATGTTCACTAGTTTCTTATAAGTAGGTGACATATTCGTGGTAAGCCCTAGAAGAGGCTGTTGTCAACACTGGCAGCAGGTCTGGGGTTAGGCATAGAGGGGAGGCTCAGCAGACCAAACAGCTCGGACAGCTGAATGATAACAGAGGGAGCTGTGGCCTAGTCTCACAGCAATGCCCCAAACCCACTGATAGGGACCAGGGAATATTATCAGGATGACCAACAGATGAATCATGAGGAATTATCTTTTAAGTGTACAGAACAGGTTACTTTTTACTCTTTTTCACTGCTTAACCTTGGAATTCAGCTTTATTGAAAGTAGCAAATGTTTACGGAACTCTTGCCCTGTGATGAGCTGTGTGCAGGGTTGAAGATGTCGCATTTCCTGCCTTCCTGTGCACAGTTGGAGAGAGACATTTGCGAAGACTGAATCTAACAGAGACCTCAGATGGAGTTTCAGTGTAGGCACAGAAATGGATAGATCCAGGGGGAGAGGCGGACACCTCACAGCCAACCCAACACCTACTAGAAAGCTTCCCACCACTCATATCACCCAAATATTGCCCAGGTATTAGGTGAGGTGTGTAACTTCAGCAACCCAAACAGATTAAGAAAGAAACGGAGGGTTTCTATTTTTTCTCAAAAACATCGCTATTGGAAATAAGTGCAATCCATTCTCATGTATTTATTTTTTAAAGTCTATCCCTTCCCATTGGAGTATAACATGACTGACAGTAGAGATTCTGCCTGCCTTGGTCAAGGCACTTTCTCCCACCCTTTGGGAACAAGGTCTGACAGGGGTCTGAGGTCACAGGAAATATGCAGACCCACCTAGTCAGACCACTCATTCCAACTCAGCAAATTGGTCATTGATTTTCTGTTGTAGGCCTGTCCTGTGTTGGGCTCTGGACACGGCATGTTATAGATACATATCTGAAGTGACAATGCCCAAACAGGTGAGCACAAGAGCTTCCTGGATGATGGGCACACTGAGGTTCTGGGAGGGCACAGAGAGAGCACAGAAGCCCCACGCTGCTCTCATGCCCCTGCCCCGTGCATCTTACATTTGGTGGTTGTCAAGTTCTGAACAAAAGAAACACATGTCAACTTCATTGTCCATATGGTTATTTTCATTGTACTTGATTAGGTTTTTTTTTAACCCATTGATTACTTTTCAGGGATTCATTAATTTCTAAATAAATCTCCTCATTGTGTATTGTACTTGAAATGTTTTTATGTGTGTTCAACACCAAGAATATTAAAACAATTTTAAAAGTTGTTGAATGTCTAGGGAGATTCTTCACTCTATAAAGTGCTTGTTATAAAAGAATGAGAATCCAAGGTCAATCCCCAGAAACCATGTAAAAAGCCGGGCATGGTGGTACCTGCTGCCATACTGTGGAGGCAGAAACAGGCAGATTCCTGGGCTTCTCTGGCCAGCCAGCCTAGCCTAATTGGCACACTCCAGATACAAGTGAGACAGTCTGTCTCAAAACCAAAGTGAATAGCTATCCTAAGGGACATATGCACACACACACACACACACACACACACACACACAGAGTTGTTGGAGATAGAAGTAATAATCACATAGAGAATTTTCAATGAGCTCATTGAATTTTCTACCAGCAGTGAATGTGATTATACAAAACTAAGCTGAAAATGTGTTTTTATGATTAATTTTTTTTCATTTCAATTTTATTTGGATGTAAACTCCAGACAATTTAAATTTTACCAATGTTTTTGGAATTCACAGTTTATATGAAAAATATAATGCTAAACAGAAAGTAAATATTCTGGTCTTTTGTTGTAAATAAGATGAAGGAAAGTGGCCAAATCAAGTAACACACAGAGTGCAACTGACAATAAGATGTTTACTATCTTACATAAGCTTTTTCATAAGGAACAGAATAGAACTCACTTGTACACTAATCATAATATAGAAACTTGCAGTCTTCACTCTTTTTTACAATTACATTTAGTCATTTAAAAAATAATAGCTTAAGCCTGATGTGGTGGCACACGCCTTTAATCCTAGCACCCAAGAGGCAGAGGCAGGCAGTGAGTTCAAGGCCAGCTTAGTCTACATAGTGAGTTCCAGGACAGCTGGAGCTACAGGGAGACCCTGTCTCAAAAAGACCAAAATAATAATAATAATAATAATAATAATAATAATAATAATAATAGCTTCGTTCATTCTATGCTGCTATAACAAAATATTTTAGAAAGGAAAAAGGTTTAGGGCTGGGAAGAAAGCTCAGTGGTAAAGTGCTTATTGAGCATGAGGACCTAAACTGGAGTCCCAGAATCCACATTAAAAAGCCAGACACTGTGATCTGTGCCTGTAATCCTAGTTTTGGGGAGATGGAGACAAGAGGATCCTTGGGACTTCCTGGCCAGCTAGCCTCCTTGAATTGGCAAACTCTAGGTTCAGTGAGAGACTCTGCCTCAAAAAATAAAGTGGAGAGAGACTGAGGAATACATATGATGTCAACCTCTGGCCTCCACATGCACAAGCCCACACGTGCCCAAGCCCCTTCCACACTCATAAATAAATAAATAAGTCAAGAGGTTTATTTAGCTTGTGATTCTGCTGTTTGCAGGATCACACAACACCATGAGGGTCCCTGGCAGTGTCACAAGATGGTAGAAAAATGCACAGAGAACCAGCCATATACAGAAGAGGTTAAGCAAGTGGGTGACTTTGATTTATAACAATCTGGTCTTGAGAGAAGTAGTGCATTTCAAGAGCCCAGCATGAATCTCTTCTGAGGATGGTGACTCTGTGACTTAACACTGTCTAATAGGCCCCGCCTTTCAAACATTCTATCACCACTCAACACTGCCACACAGGGGGCACATTTCCATACATGAGACTTTGGAGGACATGCTCAAACCATATTCAAACCACAGCACCAAATAAATCTCCAATGAAACTATCATATGCTCAAACAAAACAAAACAAAACAAAACAAAAACACAAGCCGAAGAACAAACACAAAAACCAAGCTATTACACAGAGTGACAGGACACAGGGGAAATCACAGAAGAACTAAAAATGAGCCTTAATCTCAAAGGGTCAAGAAGAGTCTCCATGTAGTATAAGGAGGAATGGGAATGACCCAGGTAGACGTAGGTGGATGGGCAAAAGGAAGAGGACTGCAAACCAAAGAGACAGCATGGAGAGCCTGAGGAAGGAATACACAGGGCAAGCCCTGGAGTTGTGAAATGGTCAGAGGAGGACAGTGGGAGAAAGGAAAGTAGGAAACAGGGCTGGAGATGGGACTGAAGTGGGCCAGGGAAGCAAAACTAACAGAGGGCAGAATAAGCTGGGGATATACATGGGGCAGGATCTGGATGGGGGTCAGGTGATTGAGGAGGCTCGTGACTTGGCAGGTGATTGATTAGTGCTGAGTGGGGACCCTGCGGATCCTTGTGTGTCACTTTAGATCAGAGCTCCTACAGAAGCTGTCTCTCACATGAGGTTCTTGGCCTCAAGCCCAGGCCTGAGTGAGCAACATGGACCAATGTCAGCTGGAAGAGCATCGACAGAAGAGTCACACTGACTCTACCAGCACTCCTCTAGGAGGGACATTTGGGGTAGATAGTGTGGGGGAGGTGGTATTTGAGCAGAGTTCTGGAAGTGGAGTCGGCATTATAGTATTGCTTTTTGAGAGAGCATTACATTTATTTCTCATAGTTTTTATTGATGTGCACTTTTAATTTCAATTAAAAGAATGGCATTGAAATGTCTGAGGCCTTCCCTCGGGGAGCCCTAAATCCTGACTTTAGCTCCATTAAGAGTCTATTGAGACAGCAGCACTATCTTCCCTCCTGTCCCACCCGACATTTCCCCAGAAATGTTTTGTGCTCTTGAAAGATGGCAGTTTCCGTTTAGATCCATAAGCATTTCTTGAGCACCCATGATGGCAAAGTGCTAGGTAGTGAAGGGGTTGCAAAAAATAGGCAGGATGATATGCATCCATCTCTGTGCCAGGAGGGATGAGTGGCATTCCCTTGGGGCTCAGAAGAGCCAGGAACAGAAACAGGGGACATGAGGCTTTCAGTGAGTAGTAGCTCCTCAGTGGAGGCTGGAGGGCTAGTACTGCCTCTATTGGAAGAAAAGAGATGAAGTGGAGGGGGACTAAGCGAAGATCAAAAGGCTCAGCTGAGGTGCTAGGGAAGGAGGAGTGTGTTTTCTCCAGCTCCCATCAGTTCTTAGCTGTAACAGCTTGTAACAAAACGTGGAATAGCAAAAGAAAAAGAAGTTTACTAACATGCACATTTCATAAACTCATAGGTGGCTCCTTTAGCGATGAGTAGCTCCTGAGGAAGTGGGATTGAATTCCAGCTTACCTTCATCAAAGAACAGTAAATTTTGAGAGAACTGACAAAGGAAAATGACTGTGTCTCTCTTGGGGTGGCAACAGCAGGAAGGTGAATGACAAAAGCTAGTTAGTAAAGTTCCTTCATGTGGGGTCCTGCCTCCTCAGGCCCATGAGGGTCTAATATTGTCCTCAGTGGTTGACCTCTGCTCTTCTTTGAAAGGTAAGGACACTTTTCTCTTTATAAATGGATGTCTTGCTTTTAGGCAGATAGAGGGAGGGTGGAGAGCTTTCCTGTATCCACTGCTTCTTAAGTGCATTAAGCTCAAAGATCCTTCATATTGCAGAGGTGTCTTCTAATCTCCCATGGAAGCATAGAGTGTGGAGGGTGTGGAGGGTGTGGAGGGGAGTGGAGGGAGTGGAGGGTGTGGAGGGGTGTGGAGGGGTGTGGAGGGTGTGGAGAAGTGTGGAGGGAGTGGAGGGTGTGGAGGGTGTGGAGGGAGTGGAGGGTGTGGAGGGAGTGGAGGGAGTGGAGGGGGTGGAGGGGGGGGGGGGGGGGGGGGGGGGGGGTGGGGGGGGGGTTGTGGGAGGTGGGGTGGGAGTGGAGGGTGGGGAGGGTGTGGAGGGTGTGGAGGGGTGTTCAGGGTGTGGAGGGAGTGGAGGGTGTGGAGGGGAGTGGAGAGGTGTGGAGGGTGTGGAAGGTGTAGAGGGAGTGGAGGGTGTGGAGGGAGTGGAGGGTAGTGGAGAGGTGTGGAGGGTGTGGAGGGTGTCGAGGGTGTGGAGAGTGTGGAGGGGAGTGGAGGGGAGTGGAGGGAGTGGAGGGTGTGGAGGGGTGTTCAGGGTGTGGAGGGAGTGGAGGGTGTGGAGGGGTGTGCAGGGTGTGGAGGGAGTGGAGGGTGTGGAGGGGTGTGCAGGGTGTGGAGGGTGTGGAGGGTGTGGAGGGAGTGCAGGGTGTGGAGGGGTTTTGGGATGTGGGGGCCATGGGGGGCCATGGCGGGCCGTGGGGTGTGGAGGCCGTGCTCCTGCTGAGGTCGGTGCTCACTTCCTCCCAGTGCGGAGTGGAGGGTGTGGAGGGGTGTGCAGGGTGTGGAGGGAGTGGAAGGGAGTGGAGGGTGTGGAGGGTGTGGAGGGTGTGGAGGGTGTGGAGGGAGGGAGGGAAGCAGCTGAAGATTAACAGGAGCTCCTTTTCGATGACTTTGCACACCATACTCAGGACTGAGAGTTGCCTTATGGGGCAGTAGGAAAGCACTGAAAATTTTGTAGGACGGGAGTGATGTGGTTTGACATCTTCTATACAGTGATCATCTTTCTGGTGGTGCAGAGAAAGGATTAGAAAGGCAAGGTTGGAGGGACAAAAACCAGTGTGCATGCATGGTGGGTGGGTGAAGATCAAATTATTATTTTCGTATCCTGCTAAGAATCTGGGAAAAGTGTACATAGGGAGGAAAGATGGAATACAAGCTACAGTAGAGCAGTACTTATCAACCCTCTCCCAAATTAGGTTTACAAAGAACACAGCTGTGAACTCAAGTTCCCTGAGAAACCACAGCTCTGTTGAAGCTTCCACAGACTGATTGTAGAAAGGTGAAAAGTTGCAGACCCAGAGCCAGAATTCTCTTGGGCTATGTTTATTCCCCTTAATAGTCATTCATCACCACCCAACAACTTTTCAACCATCAGGTAAACATCTTCGGAACGTATTAACTAAGGTATTAGCAGGTCATTAGCTGTCACCTATCCAAAGCTAAGACGTCATCAGATAACCTCTGAGTCCTGCTAAGAATCTGGGAAAAGTGTACATAGGGAGGAAAGATGGAATACAAGCTACAGTAGAGCAGTACTTATCAACCCTCTCCCAAATTAGGTTTACAAAGAACACAGCTGTGAACTCAAGTTCCCTGAGAAACCACAGCTCTGTTGAAGCTTCCACAGACTGATTGTAGAAAGGTGAAAAGTTGCAGACCCAGAGCCAGAATTCTCTTGGGCTATGTTTATTCCCCTTAATAGTCATTCATCACCACCCAACAACTTTTCAACCATCAGGTAAACATCTTCGGAACGTATTAACTAAGGTATTAGCAGGTCATTAGCTGTCACCTATCCAAAGCTAAGACGTCATCAGATAACCTCTGAGACTTACAACGAGATTTCCTTACTTATTGTAACGGCCTACCTGATGTTCCCACCAACGTATTTGCTCAATGTATTGATTTATGATTGCTCTGTGACTTTAGAAGTTCATGTAACCACCCTCGTAGTGCAATGTGCCACTTGGGTCAACCTAAGTCCATGTTCCTAGGCTATGATCACTCCTATTTGGCTCAGAATAAACTAGCTCTAGTCCCTTTGGAATGAGAGCTGTGTTTTGTAACATGACAACCAAATCCATGTCTCTCATACTTTCAGAAATGCTAATGCAGCAATAGAGCAGCATGTATGCCACTCACAGCAGAACACGGCATTTCCATGTGGAGTGGCCAGGCATTCCCACACACATAACATCAGGAAGGTGACAACTACAGCATGACTTAACCAGGTGTTTCACATGGTATTTGATGGCATCATTAAGTGATGCCACCATTTTCCTAATATAGGGGCACAACTTGGAGAACTCAAGATGTGGAGGAGCAATCAAGGAGCACCAAGGTACACTGGAAAAGTGGGATGGAGAAAAGGGAAAGATTCAAGGTGCCTGTGTGGGAGCTGGGCCTAGTGATATAGTTACTTTGGAACTGAGGAAGGAGGGTTGCAAGTTCAAATTCAGCTGGGCTACTGAGTGAGTTCAAGACTAATCTGCACAATTTAGTGAGACATTATCTCTAAGTAAAAATTAGGAAGAGGGCTGGGGATATAGCTCATGGGCAGAACATTTGCCTAGTATAAGTGAGCCCTTATGTTTAATCCCAAGTGCCATGTGGGGGGTGGGGGGAAGAAGAAGAAATGACTGTATGGTTAAGGGGACTAGCAGATAGTTCTAAATTAGGCAGACAGGGAAGGAGGCCTCAGACTAGATTCAGTTGAATTCCAATTACTTTTACTTTCATTCAAGATGGCCCACTTCTGAGTTCTTGTCAAAAGTTGGCCCTTTTGAAGGGCTCCCCCTAATACCCCCAACTCCCCAGATCCCTCTGGCAAGAATCATTTTCAAACTTCCCACCCTTGGTTTACCCAGTCAGGTTTCTGCTTTTATATGAGTGACACAACCAGCAACATGCATCCTGTACTGTCTAATACATACAGGGAAAGGGAAGTTCAGCCCTGGCCTGGCCTGTCCTACCAAAAAGCCCACATTTTCCAGGGGGACAACAGTGTTCCAGCTCTGGACCCCCTCCTGTTGTGGGAAGTCTATCTCTGTTTGCTGTGTGGAATGTTACTTTTGCTTCAATAAATCTTGGCTGAGTCCTTGTGATGGAATCAAACTAAAGCCCCCCAGGTTAAAGTGGATTCAAACCAAGTCCCCCAGACCAAAGAAGAATATTCAGAACAAGGAAGTAAGAAGTAAAATAATTCTAACTGCTGAGAAAGAGCTGAACTTTTCATGCTCCGTGCACAAAGCCGGACATCACCTGAAACATCCCCTCCTCCTACTGCTGCCGGTTGCTGCCGGCCCCCTCCCACTGCTGCCGGTTGTGGTTTGTGGCTTCTGCCTTTAAAAGTCACCTGTAAGCTGAGCTTGGGGCTGCTGTTCTCTCTCTCTCTCCAAGTGAGGCAGGAGCCCATCTGCGCAAACGATTAAATCCTCTTGCTTGTTGCATCTCCTGGTCTGAGGACTGAGTTATTGGGGTGCGGCCTCCCGTGGACGTTGAATACCCCAGTCTGGGGGTCCTACACTTGTAATTCTTTACCCGGAGAAGAAATGGACCCAGAGAAGACCCTAGGTGGCATCAGTGGTTTCCATCAATGAGAGCTGAGTACTGCTGTCTCAGAAGAGGGAACTCAAGAATGAGAGGTTCAGGAGGATGTTCCAACGCAGCAAGCGGATGCAGGCAGGTCAACTGGGTTGGAGACAACCAGTGAGCCTTCTAATGAGGACCTTCATAGAAACCCATGAGTGTCTACAATATCCAACATGACACAGAATTTGAGCCAAATGAAGACATAAGATCATTGAGTTTAGCAGTCAGCGGTAGCTTATGACTTTCAAAGAGGGGAGGTAGTAGTGTGAGGGGCACAATGGGAAGACGTTGGTGGGTAAGCAAGTAGAAGCAGCAGGACTTTTAAGTGCAGGCTGCAACATAAGCTTCTCCTTGGCCTAACTTGTACCAGGCTCCTCTAAGACTCTTGTCAATGTGGCTTTGACCTTGGGCTTTAGTGTCATCCTTGCTGGATCTGCAGCACTGAGCTTCAGCTAAACTGCTACTGAGTCCATTTAGAGTGATCCCTACCCTTGCTTGATATCTTACTTCCCTCAATGATACCTAGCCAAACTCCTCGTCTTCTAGGCTGTATGGGATCAAGCTGACCTGCCTTCAGAAAAACACCGTTAGGACAATGTAGCCAAAATTCCTCCCCTTCAGGTCATGTCTCCATAAATTTTCAACTATAACTTCTTGCCCAATTTCTTCTCTGGCTATAAATTCCTGCTTTTCCATGTATTCTGAATTTAACTTGGTTCTGTATTGGGAACTTATTTACAATAGTTCCTGAGAAAAATATGTTTTTAATCATTTCAACTACTGATAGGCTTTGGTTTTCTTTAAGCAATTATAAGAATCAGTGAGTAGAAAATAAGGATGGGATGCAGTGGTGTGTGTGTGTGTGTGTGTGTGTGTGTGTGTCTGTGTGTGTTGGTATGCAAGTGTAGGTCTATGTGTGAAGACATAGATGGAGAACAAGAGATGGGGTAGGTGAGGGTCAATTACAGGTCATTGACATGCCTCCCATAGACAAAGTTTATTGAATGAATAAAAAAGCATTATGAAGGGAAGTTGACAGCAGCGACTCCATTTTGTGGCCCAGATACCTTCTTGTTTTGTGTTGACTGCTTTGTGAGCTTACTGATTAGGCCACAAGAAAGCTAAGAAGGAAGAGCTGGAAGATTATACAACTGAACTCTTTGTTGAACAATCATATGGTTTAGCTGGGCTGTATTCTACCAATGAGCTCTAGAAGTAAATTTATTTTCCAGTCATTATTATTATTAATAATTATTATTTTGAGACAGGGTCTTACTCTGTAACACTAGGTGACTTGGAACTTACTATGTAGATCAGGCTGGACTTCAACTCACAGAGATCTACCTGCTTCTGCCTCCAGAGTGCTGGGATTAAAGATGTGTGCTACCATGCCCTGCCTTCAGTCATTACTATTGACACACAGGTTACTTCGCCCACTGAAACCTCTTTGTAACCATAAAAGGACTCTGTTGATGATGCCCTAGTGGGAGCACTGTGGTTTCTACTGGAATCTGTGCTCCATGAATTTGCAATTCTAAGACCCCAAATAAATAGCTTAAAAAAAAAAAATCACATCTCAACTTCTTTCAATGACATTATCAAGAAATCCATTTGTTTCCTGAGAAATATAAAAGGCACTTAGCCCAAGGTTCCTGGTGCTTTATGACTGGCCCCTTGAATTAAGGCATTGGCTGGCATTCCAGCAAACTGGGAAGGAGCTTGGAGAAGAGTTGAAATGTAGCTCCTACACCTCGGTAACTGGGTCAAAGGATCGCCCTGAGTGGCTAGAGGCTTTGCTGGTGCTGACTCCTTGGGGAAGTAACGGACAGATCACAGATTATCATTCTCCCTCTTGGATACAGACAGAGGAAAATGTGGTTTTCCTTTGCACAGTCACCGTTGTTAGCATCAGGATAGAAGCTCACCAGGCTTTTGCTGTGAGAGCAGAGTCCAGCTCTTTCAGGCTGCTCATCAGAACTCACTCAGGGAGGCATAGCCCTCAGCCACCCTCAGCCTGCCGCAGAAAAATCCAGCTAATTTCGTTTGACCTCCCTGACTGCCTGCGTTTATTGCTTTCCCTCCCTCCTATTCACCCAATTGTTTAGTACAACTGAATCAAGCTGACATTTTGGTAATAAACTCCAGGCTGAGCCAAGTTTTCAAATTTGGTCTCTCTTTTTCCTAATGCAGTTTTCATTGATTTCAACAGTCACTGGAATACTGGTGTATCTTTTACAATCCCTAGGTAAGAACACAGAATCCTTCTAGATGGGTGTACAAGAACATGCTGTTTCTGTACAGAGATGGCTGGGACACTTCTCGTTTCCTCTCCTTTATCAGTGCAGGCAGCAGAAAGGAGCAGGCTGGGGGCCGGGATGGGTGTCACTGGAAATGTGTGGTAATTTCAAAGCAACCAAACAAAAATATATCCTTTAGGATAGTACTGTTTTCTGTGGCAACATAGATCTGGGCGTAATACCGTCTCTTCCTTAACCCATCTGTAGCCTTTTACATTACTTTGCCTCTAGCAGAAAATAGGATTTCTCACCTACAGATGGAGAAAAGAGGCTAGCCTAAACATTAGGTAGAAATTGCTTGTCAAGTTTGATCAATTCAGAGAAAATCCAAATCCCCTTTGAAGAGGTACAGTTGATGCTGGGAGATTAGCTGGGTTGTCCTAGAAAGGCCATTGTGTAGCTAAATTGTCTGCATATGCAGCCTGTTTGCTAAATGAGTGATACATTTGCATCTAAATGGCCCATAAATAATTTGATTCTGCTCCAGAAAGTGCACCACGGAAGCCCCCTCCTCCTGTTGGGCTTGGGTGGGAGACTTGTGAGTTGGACTCCTCCGTTATTGCTTTGATGTGCTATTATCTGACAAGGCTCTGGGGGAGGAGTCCAGGAATCTATTAGCCAAAACCTATCTCCATTAGGAGCTGAGATTTGAGTGAGGGGCAGAGAAATCCCTCATGATGTACAGCCTTTGACTTCCAGGTCTCAGGGTCAAACTTACAAAAGTAGTCAGAAAAAAGCTGAAGCTGGTACAGGGAGCCCATCCCCCACCTCATGCTGCCACCACCAATTTTAGCAATTTTGCTTTGCATGTTGGGGACAGTGTAAGGCGTTAATTACCTGTGCCAGCTGTTTTCAGTGAGGGCATTGATTAGCTGTTCTTCCCATCCAAAATGGAAGTGTGTGGTGTATATAACACACGTGTGTGCCAGGATGGCTTGATGCTGGATATTTGATACTGGACATGACCAAGTTTAGAACCACACAGCTCACTCCCTCTACATCCAAACTGGTAAATTCCAGCTCTCAGTCTGGAAATGTGAACTGAAATTCCTAGTTTAAAAAAAAAAAAATCTGTGCTAAACATTCTACAGTAAGGCTGACAGATTAAGCCTCAATGATGTGGAGAGCTAGAATGTTACAGATTGGAAGCCAACTAATTTTAAGTCATCTGTAGTCTCTAAATAGCCCCTCATTGCCTACCTCTGTGTATGACCTAACATCCTTGTGACGATGAGGTAAATTGTGTTGGATGTAAACAGGTCAATAGTTTCCACTAACCCAAAAGTGAAGAATGCCATGCGACAGCATCTGAGGCCTATAGCAGAGATTTCCCCACTTTGCTGCAACCCACCTATCTGATGTTTCCACCAATGTCTTTTTAAAGGACTTGATTTATGATTTAATTTATTCTGTTACTATACAAACTTGAAACTGTTACCAGGTTGGAGGCAAACTGGGGCAATCTGAATCTGTGTTCTCAGACCATGGTCATTCACATCTGGCTCCAGGTTAAACTATCTCTTATTCCCTTTGAGGTGAGAGCTGTGCTTTGTGTATCCACAGAAGGTAGGGATGGAACAACGGCACTGCTAGCTGCCCCTTGTTATTTGCACTTTTCTTCTGTCTGTTACTGCAAAGCTGGGACTTTTTATGCTCTCCTTTCATGGGATTTGTAATGTTCCATTTTTTTTTTTTTTAAATATTTTATTATTTTTATTTTATGTTTATGAGTGTTAAGCCTACATGTAGGTAGTTGTACCCATGTCCTGCAATGCCCGTGGAGGTCAGAAGATAGTATCAGATCCCCTGGAATGGGAGTTACGGGTGGTTGCCATGTGGGTGCTGGGAATTGAACCCGGGTCTTCTGCAAGAGCACTCAGTGCTCTTAACCACTGAGCCATCTCTCCAGCCCTGTTTCATTCTTTTAAAGGCTCCAATCGGATGGTATGCCTTGCTTAAGAAAGTTCAATATATTAAATCCAGTTTCAATGAAAGAAATATGGAAGGGTGGTTATTCACTTTGTGAAAGGATTCACAGCCAGATGCTTAAAAAGTAATAAATACTGTTTGTGGCACTTAGTGTGTGATTTAGTTCATTGTTTTAGGAATGTATTTATAGGCAAAACGCTGTCTACTTACTTAAAGCGTCTTGGTGCTTCTGTTCTCAGATTCCTCAGCCTTTGCTTCCCAGCTCACAGGGACAGAGGAGCACTTGGAGGTGCAGCTCCATGATAGCTGCGTCTCTAGTCCTTGGGTTGTTTCTAGAACTCGCAGTGTCTCATTCTTTACTTTTCTTGCCATTGTGACAAAATAGCTGTCAGAACAACCAAGGGAGGAAAGGCTGACTGTGGCTCACAGTTTCAGGCACACAGTCCATCATGGTGGGAAGGTACTGCAGTTGGAGCAGCTCCATCCATAGCAGAGGGAGTGTGAGGTGGGAGCACAGCAGAAGCAGAGAGCTCAGGCAGCACTAGAAGTAGACATAACCTCCAAGTGACTCACTTCTGCTAAGTAGGTCATATGTCTCAGAGATTCTACGACTTCTCCAAATAGCACCCCAGCTGGGAACAAAATGTTCAAATACACAGTCCTGATGGGGAGCACGGCAAACTCCAATCAAAACAAGCACAGAGTATAAACTGGCTCATAGTGTAAATTGCTGGATTGTGTGAACTGTCCCACAGTATAACCTGGCTAATCCACATTCTAATCTCCTCTTGGTTTGCCTTCCTGAGCTAGAGCTGGAAAGCAAAGGCCTACTTTCCCTGGTTTCCTTGGGAGTCAGGACTCCTCACATGATGAGGGAGAGGAATTTGATCTTTTGGAGGCATGAAAGCAGAGACAACTGGCTCTTCTGGGTATCTGGGACAGAACATCTGAACCCAGGGTCCAGTCCCTAAGGCCAGCAGTGGCAGAGTTCCACTCCATTACCTACAGCAGTCTGAGGAGTTCCGTTAATCTTTTAGGGACTTCAACTCAAGTAAAACTAGATCCTCGGCTTCAGTGCAGTAAGAATTTCAGGCCATGCCCGTAAGTAGAGTTTGAATTTATTAAAAGTAGAAGGAAAAAGGGACTGGAGAGATGGCTCCATGGTTAAGAACACTGGCTGCTCTTGCAGAGGACCTGGGTTCTGTTCCGAGCACCTACATGGCAATTAACAACTATAACTCCAGTCCCAGGGGATTTGATGCCCTTTTCTAGTCTCTGTGGGCATTACATGCACAAGTACACTTTCATACATGTATGCAAAATACTCATATACATTAAATACAAAAAAATTCATTAAAAAATTTTAAGTAGCCGGGCATGGTGGCACATGCCTTTAATCCCAGCACTTGGGAGGCAGAGGCAGGTGGATCTCTGTGAGTTCAAGGCCAGCCTGGTCTACATAGTGAGTTCCAGGACAGTTGGGACTACAGGGAGACCCTGTCTCAAAAAGACCAAAAAAAAAAAATTTTTTTTTAAGTAGAAAGAAAGGTGCTCAGGAAAAGAATACAGCACAACTGAGAACATGAGTGTGGACTTCTTAAAGAAGGGTTCCAGGTTATTAAGAGACACTTTTAACACAAATGTTAAGCACAGAGGGTAAGAGAAAGAAAGATGCTCATGGAAAGAATAAGACACAGCCAAGCATGGGTGCGGGATTCTCAGGGAGAGTTGCATTCGAGAGTCCTGACACTCGCCATGTATGCTATTTTGGTGAATTTCAAGTTACATCTCGAAGTGCTGCTAAGAGTTTCTTTTCCCCCTTTTTTCTTCTTTTCGGTAAGTGGGATCGTAGGATGGCTTCAGAGCTGATTGGGGTAGAATTATCTGATAAATTAAAACCAGGAGCCACTCGGGTTGTACAAGGGGCTTAAGGCATGTTTTTGCTGTAAATGGGGTTTCTGGTGAGAGTCCTAGAAAATTGTAGTTTATAGTTGAGAAGGGAGAAAGGCCTCAGAGCAAATGTTGTTGATTGCATTAGGCTTCAACCTGAATCCAAGGTGAAAAACTCCTTTCCCTTTCATGTCCCATCATTTTCATCATCTTTCTATCCTGTCTTATGAACCATCATGGTGCTTTCCACAGAAGGCAACAACCATGGTATTCTGTTAACAGGGTTATGTGCCATAGCTGGTATTTTTTCAAGCTGTTTCATCCTTGGCAGTATGACTCTAAACGTCCTGTAAATTACCTAGTATTATTGTCTGTAGGTTTTTTTTTTTTTCCCCCTGCTTTTTGTTTTCAGACAGAGCCTCCCTATGTATGTCAGGCTAGCATGGAATCACATTCTACCCAGGCTGGCTTTGAACTCACAATGGCCTCTAGAGTACTAGAGCTATGGGGATGCATCAACATGCTTGACCTTAATACTATTTTCTGATTTAAGTAGCCAAAACAGATTTTGCTGTTGGAACCAAAAACCTTGACTGATGGATCTTCCTAGTCTTGCATGTCCTGGGAACGCATGCCCAAGATGACTGTGTCTGGCTATATTGTTAGTGTACTGTATAACTCAGAAGACAGCATTCACATAAGCTGAACAGCTCCTGATGAATTTCTATGTCTTGAAGCTGTGCTGTTCCCATTGCCTCAGTTTGGACCTCACTCCACTTAGCTAGCCAACTATAAAGGGAGAATTTTCGGCAAAGATTGCAACTTCTTCCACCCACAGGACCTTTCTACAAGCTTTTAGGTTATAGTTTCTTTTGTCTGGATACAGGATTTTTACAGGAGGGGTTGTATTAGTCATGTGTGCTTGATAGCTTCAGTTGTCAATTTGACACACCTGGGAAGAAGGACCCTCAACTGAGGCATTTTCTCTATTAAATTGGCCTGTGACCATGTCTGTGAGGCATTTTCTTAATTGCTAATTGATATAGGAGGGCACAGCCCAATGTGGCAGTACCCCCCCCCCCGCTTGCAGGTAGGTCTAGCTATTTAAGAAAGCAGGCTGAGCATGGGCCAGAGGGAGCAAACCAATAAGCAATGTTTCTCCATAGTCTGTGCTTCAGTCCCTGCCTCTAGGTTCCTGATTTGAGCCTTGCCCTGACTCCCCCAGTGATGAATGCTGTCACCTGGAAGTGTAAGATGCAATAAACCCTTTCCTTCCCAAGTTACTTTGTACACACCTTGTGCAGTTATGTACATGCAGGCAAAACATTCATGCACATAAAATAAAAAATTTAAAGGCAACTGTTTTTTTGCTATCTTATTGTTTTTGATTTTTTTTAAAAAAAATCCTGCATATATCTTAAAACATGGGGAGTTTTGAGCAGTCACGTAGTATCGTTTTCCAGACTTTTCTCTTGCTATACACTGAATTTCCCAACGCAGAGCCCCATTGGTATGACTATCATCTGCCTCAGGGAATTCACTTGTGGGAATCCCCATCAGTGGATCCCCCTCATTGTTGTAAAGAAGACTTTCAGTGTGAGGGATGCAGGACCATCAGACTCAGGGTCTCCTTCATCAACCTCAGGTTCTTCCTTGATGAAATGTTCTACCACCAAGAGCCACTTCAAACCACACCGTTCAGCGGGCCTTCTATTCCTCTCCTTTGTATAATGTGCATTCTGCTGTTGGGAAACAACTGTTCATGGATCTTTCATGTTTCTACATTTTAGGCATGAACAGCTAATTGTTCCAAAACTGTCCTCGATTTTTTTAAAAGGAGCTTATTTATTTGTATGTGATGCATGCATGTATATGCACATGTGTGTATGGATGCATGTCCCCACGTGGGTAAATATGGAGGCCAGAAGTAGATATAAGGTATCTTTCTCTGTCAGTCTCCACCTTATTTTGAGACAAGATCTCTCACTGAACCTAAAGCTCAAGTTTTGGTTAACCTGGCTGGCCAGCAAGCCCCCAGGACCCACCTGTCTCTGTACCCCCAGCACCGGGGTTGTAGGTGCACATTACCATGCCTGACTTTTCTGTGGGTGCTGGGGACCTGAACTCAGGTCCTCATGCACAGCAGCACTTTACCCACTTAAGTCATCTCCCCAGCCCCTTAGAACTATCTTCTCCCTCTGGACCAGATTAATTTATAATCCTGGATAGCAAAGACAGTTGGCTCCTTAGAAGGATTTGCTTACATTCTAGGATAACCGCATTTTTCTCTCGTTCTCCAGAAGAGTGGATGGACAGGTTTGCTTGTAGTCCACATAAAATTAGAGCTCTTCTAATCCCTGGGTGCTTCTTTAATGCACATGTACTGTGTGTACAAAGCAACACCCATCCCTGACACATTAGCCTGTTGGATTTGGGGCTCAGACACCCAGTGCTAAAATGTTCCTCTTGCTGTAAACAAAATAAGCTGCCTGTTAGGTTTGGATACATTGCAGTCTGCTTATCTGCCAGATCTACAGAGGTATGCAAACCAGCCCAACAGTGCCTACTGGCCTCCTGTTTAGGAACTGCCGAACTCTTTGATGATGCTTGATCAGGTGAAGGGCATTTGTCTCAAGTACTTGGAGAAATTCCTTGAGGGCAAGGACCAGATCTCCTCTTCCCATTGGATCCTCTTGCTTGTCCAACATACAATAGGCATTCATCAATGTTTTGTTGCTTAAGCATTCCCCTTGCCCTGAAACAACCTTCTTCATGGAGTACAAAGATTGGGGACCACTTCCTACATTGAGAGCTTTTCTGTCCAAGCGCCTGTGTTATCTGAAACCCTGTGATTTAAAGGCACAATGAGGAGAGATGGCTGGAGAGATGGCTTTATGGGTAAAAGTGCTTGCCGTACAAGCCTGACAACCCAAGTTCTAATCCCCTGAAGCCACATTAAAAACCAGACAAAGTAGTGCATGCACTGCACAGGAAATGAGAGGTACCAATAAGAGGATCTCTGGAATCTTCTGGGTCAGCTGGCTTGCTTTATGCAGCAGTGAGGAACCTGTCTCTAACAAAGTAGAAAGATAAAGACTGATACTGTTGGGGAAAAAAAAAAAATGAAATACCTTGATGAATGCTGTAAGAACTCTGCATTTTGATAGAAAACTCTGTTTAAAATGTTGATTTAGATTTACTTGCTAAGCTTGCCTGTTCTGCCTGATTTGTATCTACCACACATGGATGATTAACCTAGTTGAAATGCTAAGAATTGAAGTGCTGTAAACCTCCTTCCTGGACCCTGGACCCCAGACTCAGTTGATTTACAATGTGTCCTGTAGGCCTGTTTGCACATACCAGATAACCGATAAGGAACAAAAGAGGGAAGTTGCACCAGGCTTACACCAGATCTACCCTTCCTGGAAAAGATGTTTAACCGAAACTATAGCTTTTAGAAGATGTTTGATCAAAGTGTCTGCTGAGGAATGCTTTTTGTGTAATGACTATGTGGGCCTATATAATCTGTACCTGAAACTGAATGGGGGTCGATCGTTCTGACCAGACTTGCATGTCTTGGGAAGCCGGTCGACCCCAGCTAGCTGGAAAGTAAAGACTCTGCTTGATTTTTACATCTCCAATCCCGTGTATTTGTTACCTGGAGGGGACTCATCGAGTCACGGACCCTAACAATACCCAAAGGTTGTCCTCTGACCTCCTCATGCATGCTGTGGCACATGTGTGTTCACACCCAACCACACAAATCTGCACCGTCACACATCTTACACATACACATAGACATATAAAAGCAAACAGATAAAGGCACACTGGTATTATTAAGACACAAAGACAAGCTCTGCCCCACAATGTTTAACTAGAAAACAGTCCCATGATTTTGTAGCCTTGTAGTCAGAGGTACGTAGCCTCACATTTGGGTCCCTAGATCAGGGGCAGAGCTAGCAAGGGGGACCCAAGTAGCGATCTGCTCCCATAATAAAAAGACTTTTATTCAGTGCTGGAAATCAAACTCAGGCCCTCATGCATGCTGCTAGGTAGGTGCTCTACCTGAATGTGTGAATTACAGAAGAGCTACAAGCCTCATTAGGAAAAGCCATAAATCCTTTAAAGTGACTAACTGGCCCTAAATTGGCAGCCTAGCCTCATTCAATCCTTATCAATTGGTTGCCCCCTGGACTGAGGGAGACTGTTTACGGAGCCAACCTGTCTCCTTTAGTGCCCTAAGATAGCTCGCCTGCCTGAGAAAATAATCTTGGGAGAGAGACTCTCAAGGACACCAGACCCTGGTACGGAGTAAACTCCTACAGCTATGTGCAGCAGAGTTCCTATGTAAGTGGAAACCACCCCTTCCTTCAGTGCAGATGCCTGATTCCAAAGGCAAGGCTTTGGCCCTTGGTGTGTTCTCTGAATAAAGAGGACACTTTCCTTGCCTGTTGCAGGTCTGGCTCTGGCTCTTATCCCTGGTCTTAAAAAAGAAAAGAAACTTTATTAGATGACTTTTGGTGGACTCTTCCCTTCTACATTTTCCAGGTTCAACAAATTAAAAATATAGGGACACCCAGTTAAACTGGATTTTCAGAAAACATTGAATTCTATTTTAGTATAAATATATCCCAAATATTGCATGAGATATACTAAATATTGTTTTTTAAATTTAACTGGGTTTCCCATCTCTTATTGAGCAGTCCCATGCCCTACCTTTCTCTTTTAACACTCTTTCCTCAACTCAGCCACATCCTGAGGCCCCAGTCAGACATCTCTAAATGACCTCCAGCATATGATAGTTTGTTTATTCTTTTTTGTCGAGCCTCTTTCCTGAGCTGGGGAAGCTATGGTGCTGGATGTTCTGGGAATATATATAGTCATTCAGGAACCTTCATTGCGCTTTGCTGAATGGCTTGGACTTTGTCACTCTTTGCAGGAAGCCATGTGATGAGGTAGGTGGTGGGGGCATTTGAGGTGTTCAGAGGCTCTTGATTTCTGATTTGACTGTATTTTAGTTTTTAAATCTGGAATTCCCATAATCATATGGTGTGGGAAAAAATGGAAGTAACTAAGGCAAAGTCTTCCTAAAGTGGAGCTGGGAAACCACAGGAAGATAGCACTCACATCTGCTGAAGGCCAGACTGATGCAGGATAGATGAAGACAGTGATGGGGACGTGGAAAGAGAACGGACTCCCTCAGCCTGGAGTCTGACTGAAGCCTTTTGCCTGCTGAGAATCAGAAATTCCAGCAAAATTGGTGGTGGTGGTGCACTTGGAGGCAGAGGCTGGCGGATCTCTGTGAGAGCGAGGTCAGCCTAATCAAATAGAAAGTTCCAGGTCAGCTGAGGCTTACCCTGTCTCAAAAAAAAAAAAAAAAAAGCTTAGAGCCAGGTATGGTGGCCTTTAATCCCAGCACTTGGGAGATAGAGGCGGGTGGATCTCCGTGAGTTCGAGACCAACCTGGTCTACATAGTGAGTTCCAGGCCAGCTGAAAAAAGAAAAAAAGAATTCCAGAAAAATTAACATTTGTTGTAAAGATTGCTCATGTAGAGGCAATAGTCCTTTTATATAAAGAATGTTAAAATAGCAATGGGCCATGCTTAAGGCTTGAGTGTAGATAATCTTCAAATGTGACCTTACTCCTGATGAACTCAGGGAAGGAAACCAGTTAGACAGTTTAGAGAGGGAACCTTGAAAATGAGCAGCTCTGCTTCTTGTCTTGACTAGAAGCAGGAAATGTCCTTGGTTCTATCAGCTATTCTGACCTAGCCAGAGCCCAGAAATACTGAAATGTTTAGGGGTTTTGGTTTGAGTTCTGATTTCTGGTTTTTAATCTTTCTGTCTCTTTTATATAGCAACTTCATTAAGAAAAGGTGCCTGGAAACTATAGGTCATCAGACACCCTGGAAAGTGTGTCCAAAACTCCAGTGCAGACACCGCAAGGGTAGGATAACTGGACTAACCAACTCACCCTCATGCCTCAACCAGTAAGTCCTTACTAACCTAGGGCAGGACCCTCAGAGGCAGCCCTTTCTTGGACCCCTCCTGCTGTACAGGAGCTCTGAATGCTTCTTTTCTCTTAAGCTCTTACCTATAATAAAACTTCTTTATGAAACCCACCATTCCCTTGCCAATGAAATTCATTCTTTGAGTTTTTGTGACAAAGAACCCAGAAGCCACTGACCCAGGGTGGTTTGCACAGGATCCTTGCCCCACTCCCTTCTTCCCTGAAGTGAGAAAGCCTATGTCATACTCAAGGATTCCCACTCTGGTCACTCCTTTCCCAGGTATAAACCTGAGGCTCTCTGGGAATCTCAAAAGCAAGACTATAAGTATTCGTTTACACTGAAAATATTCTCAGTTTCCTTACAACTCCTGAGCTAGGATTTTACCTTATCTTCTGTGATCCCCTGATGAACCTCAGGAACCATTCTGTGATCTCATTTAAATTCCTTAACAACACTTCAAAGAGAATAACTTCAAAAATCTACCAACATCCTTTATAGGGCTATTGTAAAGACAATGACGTGAGATTCTTCCTTGAGAAGCTCATACCCACACTTAAGTATGTCTTACCCTTTCTCCGAGTGCCTCTCTTTCTATTATTAACCACTGTGCTCAAGTCTATGTTTAAAATGTCTTTTAATAAAGCCCGGTGCTGGGGCTAGGAAGATGGTTTAGTCAGTAAAGTGCTTGTTACAAAAGCATGAGGACCAGAGTCTGGATCCTCAGCACCTATATGAAAAGCTTGGCATTGTAGTAAGCGTCTGTAATCCCAACACTAGAGGAGCAGGGGTAGCAGTCAGGGTAGAGACAGGAGGATCCTTGGAATTCACTGACTAGCAAGCCACTAACCTGGGCAAGCTCCAGGCTCAGAGAGACCTGAGAAAACAAGGTAGCGTGTGATAGAGGAAGACATCTGACATTGACTTCTGGCTTACACACACACACACACACACACACACACACACATATACTTATAATTGAACATGTACATACATATGCATATAACAGAGAGAGAGAGAGAGAGAGAGAGACAGAGACAGAGACAGAGAGATTGAGAGAGATTGAGAGAGATTGCTTCATACTGGCTCATTCAAGAATCTGACTTCACCTGAGTGGGGACCTCTGAAAGGAACTCCTCGGGCTGCTGCAGGTGCAGCATAATCTGTGTCCCAGCCCCCGCTACAGCAGACAAAAACTACAGTTCTGTATTAATTACTTTTCTGTTGTTGTGATAGAAACACTGACCAAAGCAATTTATAGAGGGAAGAATTTATTTGAGCTTATGGTTCCAGGGGAATTACAGTCTGTCTTGGTGGGGAGGCATGGTGGCAGGAGGTGGCTGGAGGAGAAATGGAAGCTAGGCTCTCACATCTTCAAGCAGGCACAGGAAGCGAGAGAGCTTCCGGAGATCTGGCAAGGCTTAAGAATTCTCTAAGCCTGCCCCAGTGATGTGCTTCCTCCAGGATAGCCATACCTTCTAAGACCTCCCAAAACAGCGCCACCAACTGGGGACCAAAATGTCCAAATACTTGGAGCCTATGGGGATATTCTCATTCAAACTACTACAAGTTCCAAGAAAATTAGATTAAAAAAGTGGTCATTACCCAGAGCCTTCTACACCTCTCATTTAGATGTCTCTAACTACTAATCAGTGTGGGTTTGTGATTTAGGATGTCTGTCCAACCAATGAGTGGAAATCCCTATTAAAAAGAGAAGCCCTCCTCTGAGCTTGTTTTCTGGAGCACTGTTCATGGTATCCTGATACAGCGTGTTAGGATTTCAATCCCTTGTTTCCCAAATGAATGACATTTCCTTTGACCTCAGTGTCAATCTTTTTAAAGTTAATACTGTAAAGTCAGACCTAAAAATCAAGAAATGTTCACTTCCTGTGTATTAATGGAGGTTGAGTTGGAACTTGGGAAGAGGCAGAGAGAATGCAAGATTCAATTACTCTCTGATTGGGTGATGATCAAAGCCCCCAGCTTTGATTTTTAATTGATGCTCTCCCCACCAGCCCCCTTCCTGAGCAAATGTGGAATCTATCTTGTCTACCTCCAGGCTAATAGGAACTAGTTCAGCGATTTCCTTCTCTGCTGCCTCTAGGCAAAGCTTATGTGGGGTTTGGTTCTGAGCTGCCGGAGGAAGAGAATTGATAATTCACACTCCCTGGGAAGGTTCGAATTGGTGCCCCCTTCTCCGGCAGCCTGGGATTGACGGTAGTTGGGGGAAGTGGTAACTGCCTCCTCAGGGATTTGCTGGGTAACTCCTGATCGGGGATGGGACAGAGATTTAAATATGAATTACCATTCTTTCTAGACAGGGATTTGCACGTTAAGTCCCTTGTACTCACAGGAAGATTTATGCAGTTGCAGTCACTTCCTAGGGGACTGTTAATCTGTGACACTTGGCACTGGGGACTGCTCCACACTGGGCTGGTTCATCCATCCTGGCTGCACAACCCTCTGCTCTTCTGTCCACTTCTCCTTCTACTGTCAACCCCCGCCACCATGGCAGGAACAGAGCTCCCTAACACTTAGTAACAGAAGATTCCTACCCCAAACCCCTCTGTATGGAACCCCATTTCTGTTCTTGCGGTTCCATCTGAATGCCCCCAGGCATGTCCAGTCTGCTTTCTCTTTCCAGCCTCCCTGCTCTTACAGAAGCACCAGCTATCCTCTCCAGGGGATTTTTAGGTGCTTGTTTGATTCCTGTGGCCCCTCCCTTTTCTCACCAGACCCTGGGGGTGGGCATTAACCATCAGAGTCCTGGGCTCCACTCTGCCCCCCCCCCCAATCATAACTGCTGGTCCTGGGACTCAGAAATTGAGCTCTCTGGGTAACTAATGCTTCAGCAAACCCTGTATCTCAGAGTCGATTTGAGCTGGACGTTTCTTTTCCAGCTGGGTTTCAGGAAGGCCTCCTGTTCTCTTATTTTAGTGGAATCTCTCTCCACAGCACTGAGCAATAGTAGTGCATGTCTTTGAGGATATTTGGAGGGAAAAAGCAAGTGAGTGGGCCAGTGTGGGGTACAGAAGAGTCCCCAGAGAAGACGTGGCCCGAAAGGGGCTGCCGCTCATGAATATTCATGCTAGCCACGTGGTCAGTTTTGATCATTCAGATCAATTCAAGGCGCTGTCACTAAGCTTTTGTGAGAGCAGGAAACAGGTTCTGGGAATAAAGAGGTAGGGAAGAAGATTGAGGTTAAAAAGAATTGACAGGCAATAGGGTTAGAAACCTTGCTCAATTCCGATCTTGCCAGTAACTAACAGTGGCCTGAAATTAAAGAATTAAACCATGAAGGCTTCTTTGACAACTGATCTGATAGACCTAGAAGTAAATTTCAGGGACAGTATTGTCAGACAGAGGCAGGGGACAGCTGAGATAAGGAGCTCTGGGAAGCCGGGGACACGGGGTGACGCAGGTCTTTCTTCAGAATGCAGGGAGAAAGGCAGGAGTCTGGCCTCTGAGGGCAACAACACAAGGTGCTGAAATAGGGCTGAGGGCACGGGAATTATCACAGCCTCCATTCACCTCTGGTAGCACTTTCTTCCTTCCACCTAATTGTGACTTTAAATGGAGCAGACATGAGAGGGGGAGGAAGATAATGAAATGAAACGTAAGGCAACTGTGGTCGCTGGAGTTCCTGAGATTTGTGCGCCCGCTCTCGAGTAGCCTGCATCGCTATTCGCTCACATCACACGGAACAAACCAACAATGACAACAATGAAACATTCCAAGGGGTTCAAGGAAATAATGTCAAATGCAATTTAATGGCATTTTCTGTGGGATACAGAGTGGAGATAAAGTAATGCTCTGGTTTGCTACTGCTTCTGTCTTTAGCATCATAAAAAAATAGAAAAAACCTAGAAAATTCTGTATACATCAACTGGAGGGGAGTAAAATGCCTCTTGATTTCATTTCTCTTTTTTGTATCTTAAAGCAAAGTTTAAAAAGGATAGGGAATATTCATGGTACACTCTATGTAAAATACGCCCATGTAATGTTTGAAAAGACAAAGTCTATCCCTTGTAGGTAACTCCTGATATTCTGGAAACTGATGTTTATCTGCTGGTAGATCTCCCAGATCTCTTTTTCAGTGGCTTTTCTTCAGTTGACCATTGAAGGAAATCTTCAGAACAAATGATTTGAAATTTGGCAATCTGACTAGGAAACTTCACTCTTGGTGCTATTTGGAGCTGGATTTTAATCGAAGTCTGACTTTGATGTTCAACATACGCCCCCCTCACCTTCCACTAGAAGCTATATCAAAGTCACAGTCTCAGAAAGCTTCAATTTGTCATCCCCTATGTGGAAAGGACTGGACTCAGAGGCACTGGTTCACTGGTTGTATGTATGTAGATGCTTATGTGTATGCATGTGTGCTTGTGTATGTGCCCATGCATGTGTGTTTGTACATGTTTGTGTGTATGCTTGTGTGTGTGTGGAGGTCAAAGGTTGGTGTCAGTTATCTTTCTCAATTGCTTTTCTGTTTTTTTTTTTTTTTTAGTGTGTCTGAGTGTTTTGCCTACATGTATGTAGGTGCACCCGTGTTGTGCCATGCCCACAGAGGCCAGAAGGCGGTATTAGACCTCTGCAACTAGAATTATGAATAGTCATTGCCAGCATGTGGGTGCTGGGAACTGAACCCAGTTCCTTTGCAAGAGCAGCCAGTGCTCTTAACCACTGAGCCATCTTTCCAGCCCCTCTGCTTGTTTTTTGATTCAGAGTCTCTCACTGAACTTGGAGCTCACCGATTCTGCTAGTCTGGCTGGCCAGGAGGCCCCAGGGATCCTCCTGTTCCTGCCTCCCCATTGTTGGGATTATAGGCACACACTGTAGCACCTGGCTTTTATGTGAGTGCTGGAGATCCAAACTCAAGTTATCACACATACACAGCCAAGGTTTTATTGATTGAGTCATCTTTCCAGGCCCCTGATTTACTCTTGACCATGGAAGGGGTTGTAATCAAGTAGAGCAGCCAAAGCAGGAAGGGAAAGCGCTGGGCTCCATCTTTCATGTGACACCCCTTTATACATCACCTTCTCAGTCCCTCAGCTTTGTGTGCCAGGATTCACTTCCCTTTTCTGGCAACAGATTTTATGTGATATTTGAAATCACTACTTACTACATCCTTTTCAAATGATGGATGTTTCCAATTGCTACTTTCCCTTTTTAAAAAACATTTAATTTACTTAAAATTTTGTGTGTGTGTGTGTGTGTATGAGTGTATTGCCTGCATGTAAGTGCACCCATGTCATGCAATGACTACAGAGGTCAGAAGACAGCATTGGATCCCCTGGAACTAGAGTTATGGACAGTTGTTAGCTGCCATGTGGGTGCTGGGAATTGAACCTGGATCCTTTGCAAGAGCAGCCAGTGTTCTTAGCCATTGATCCATCGCTCCAGTCCCACAATTGCTAATTTCAAAGTAAAGCATTTCTTTAGAGTACATTTTGATATACAAGTAAGGAATAAGGAGGGAGGGAAAGTTATGAAAGAAAACGATAGGAGATTCCAGTTTTATAGAACTTGCTTTTTTAGGTTGGGATTACCAATAGACGGGTTTTGTGGACCATGGTTCTCCGTGACAGCATCAGATAGGACTTGACACAGCAGCAGTGAGGGGTCAGGGTAGGGTGGTTTGAGCAGGAAATGCTCTTGAAGCTGTTTGGAAACTTCAGAGTCTCTTCCTCAATACAGTTTTGTTTTCCCAATAATTTGTGTTTGATTGTCATCTGCCTCTGTCAGTGTGCTCACCAAGGGCTTCCTTCTCCTCCCAAAGTCCCTTCTTCCTATCCTGTTGTGTTTATCAGCAAGTTTTAGATAGTGCCATGACAGTAAATGTTTAATAACCGACTTTCTGTGGGTAAAAGTTCTGGCTCGTAGTGTTTGCCAATGCCCATGGTGTAAATCCATCTATCATGGCTAACTGCAAGCTGTCACCATGAAGTCACCGCATGTGGGGTTGGAATGTGAGTGATGGCGTATCATTGTATTGCATATTCACCTTACAGATCTGAGGCAAATGGCCTTGGAGCACAGAAGACAAAAAGGGGGTCAAAGAACCGGGAAGTGATAAAGACTGAGTATTATCCTTGCTTTAAATAGAATTTATTTAATTGTAAGATTATATAGCTCATTTTTAATAGTGACTATAATAACTGGCCTACAAAATGCCTAAAAATTTCACAATCTTAATACAAGACAGCTATTGGGTTGGAAGAAAAAAAGGACACGAAGATGAAATGAAAGGATACATTTAGTACTAAAATATTTAAAGGTTTCCATACCATTCAGACTTTATGCCTGGGTCCTTCTGAAACTAGAGTACATAAGTTCACAGAAATGACTGGTAGGTTAGAAGCCTGGACTATGGAGCCAGTTCTACTGTTTGCTAACTGTAGCTTGTTTCTCATCTAGTACATGGGTACAATAGCAGTAGGTTCATATGGGCTCCGCTGAGGATTATATGAGATAATATGTTTTTAGTGCTTATCCCTGTGGATCATGCAGGGAACTTTCAGTCAGTGACAGCCATGAAATCTAGTGTGACTACTATCCTGAACCATCTCTAAACATCCCCAGAAGCCGTAGAAGTGTTTGGTCTAACCCAGGTACAGGTTCATGTGCATGCCTCAATCTTCATTGTATGGCCTAATCTAATCAGTCATTCTTATAGGCTCAGATTCAAGGGGAGGCATGCTCCTCTTTGCACATCTCTGAAACAAACTGCTCACAAATGCCGATTCAAATACAGGCAACTCATTTCTCAGTGTTAAGTGCTGTTGTCTCTCTAGGCCTTCTATTAACACATACATATTCCTCAGAGGGTATCATTATGTCTAGTTCCTTGGCGTGAATGAGGCAACCAGGTCCCAAAGTTCTGTGCTTGGGTTCTTGGGAATCTAGGAACAAGAGGTCTGGTAGTGGGTGAAGGGAGACAGAAAGGACAGGGGCCACCAACCCTCCATGTGTCTCTTCCCCACCACATTCTTGGGACCAGCCTACTTCCAGGTTGATCAGATGCATCTAAAAAGAAATCCACCCCAGTCTTTCCCTCTCTGGTGTCTCCATTAGTCCAGGTTGATGGCCCAGTCAGTTTTTAGGTTACTAGTCCACTGCTGAAGTGAGACCCCTGCTAAATATTGGGGGTTGATCTTCCTGTATTAAGGACACCAAGTTTAGGTGGGTTGGTCAAGCTGAGTTTACTTGTGGTTTGAAGTGTGACCTTGAGATAGTCATGGCATGTCTCTGGACCCCGTATACTGAGGAAGCTGATTATGCTTAGCTTGAGACTAAATGAGAGCCCTTTGGTAGCAATAACACTCAAACACAAGATTTTTCTTGTTGTTGTGACCATTTCCTATGTCCAATTTGCTATTGTTAGTTTACTCCTTTTTCTTCCATTCTCGACATATGGGTGTAGCGAAAAAGGCCTTCTTGGGAGCACCATAATTAGAGGAAAAGGATACATTTCCTAACCTTTATTCTGAAGGTTTGTAGGAACTACCATGCAAGTCTGTACCTAGGATCACTTAGTCATAATACAGTGTTCAATAACATTAACCCGCAGTTGTTCCTAGTTTGGCTCAGGTATCTTGGCACAGTAAAAAGGCAAAGGCAATGTTGTAGGAGCCTGAGGCCTGTAAGCATGGACTGTATTCTTCTTGAGGTTTTGTGTGTTTATCTGGGGCACCTATGATGCTACACAAATATTTCCCAAATATTAGAAACCAAAAGAGGAACTGTGGCCTCTAGAAGCATCATATTAAACAGCCATGAAGGTTTTGGATTGCAGGCAGGCATCACACATGCTGGTCCCTCCCAGTGCTGACCACCGGGCTCCAGGTCTGGGTCATTCTTGGTTGGATGTGGTGGGCTAAGGCCCTGGAGCAGCATCTCTGATAGCTCTGACAGCAGGCATGATATAGGCCCCTCTGCTGAAGACCATAGAGCTTAATTGTTTATGTTAATTTGTGAGCAAAATTAGTTGTGCTCCTCAGTACTGTGATAGAATGAAGCCTCAGTTCAGAATCCCAGGAATGGAGTCCCAAGTGACTCCAGAGAACTGTGTTTTCAAATCTTCTATGAATTGGCACCTTCTATGTAGTGCTTAGGGTGTGGGCTGGCAGCAAAAGTGGCTGGAGAATCACCCAGTTTGGGGGAGCGTATTGTGTTTTAAGATTAATTATTTTTGGTGGAGAAAGGATTGCTGATGGCCACTCAAGGCAATCTGCCCAAAACAAAGTGCTCACTTGGAGGCCTGCCAGGCCTGGCTGGTGTGCCTGGGGTGAGGAAATGGACTGGCAAAAGGCCCACTCAGCCCCACCCAGCCCTGTGCTGGACTTGGGCGCCATGCTTCCCCAGCACCTGGAGAGCAGCGGGAAGGATGGGTAGGAGTATGTGGCCCATTTGGGAAGGCTTTAAGGTTTCCAACTTAGAATAGAGAGCAAGCAGATCTTCACTTTCTGTGTAGGAAGGCCACTCATGGGAGACTGATGTACTGTTCTGACAACTAAAAAGAAAGCAGCCTCTGGAGAAGGGAGACAGGATCCTGTGCTTTCCTCCTGCATGCCGAGCTGGGCTTGCTCCTGAGTTGTCATGTTTATGTGCTGCAGAAGGATGAAGAACCTTTTAGAAGTAAGGAAAGCAAAGGAAACCCAAAAGTGTGTGTCAGAGCCAGCTCTCCAGGCCTACCTGGTTACTTCTCTCTGGGGTCCCAGTGTTTGATGATAAATTGTGTGTCAAGAACACAGTGCTTCTTTGGCTCATACAAAAAGATGTTATTCCAGTGAGAAGGTTGATAGATTTATAATTTATACATTTATAAAGTCTCTCTAAGGAGGGAGCATCCTCCCAGAGGTGAGAGATTCATTTTATACTTTTTTATGCTGTTGCTTCTCTCCTGCATCTTACCCATCCTACTTGCTCATAGAGGGCAAAGGAGTTTTCAAAAAAGCACCAGGAACTTCAGGACTTTAATTTCAAAGCATAAAGGGATCGCATGGTCAAGGAACCAGGCTATGGGAGCCTGAAAAAAGAGGATTCTGCATCTGACCATCGTCCCTAGTGCCGGATCAACCAGAGCGCTGGTGGTACAAAGGGTGCCCTGAGCTGACTCCTCTGTCTGCCCGCCTGCCGCAGGCTCATGCAGCTTAGATGCACATGCAGCCTAGATTGGATCTGAGGCTCCTGGGAAGGTGTCAGTTATGGCTAGCTGGTCTGAAACTTGATCTGTCTCTGGGCTGGCTGGATCCCCTCCCCACACACGCTGCCTCAGCCATGGCAAGGTAGCCTCTACCTCAAATAGGCTGAAAAAAGAAGGAATTGTTCAGACGCCAAGACTCCAGTGGTCTGTTTTATGGTCACGGAGTTATTTGCTCCTTTTGGAAGCAGCAAAGAAAGGAATTAGGGGTGGTGGGAAAGAACTATTCTGGTAGAATCTTACAAATGTTCTATAAAATTGTACCAAGAAAACAGGACAGACATCATACTAAGAGCTTGAATCACGGGATGTTTACATAATATAATGCCCATAGCAGACAAATACTAAATACCACAAAGTACCTGAGACCAAAAAAAAAAAAAAAAGAAAAAGAAAAAGAAAATAGGAAGGAAGGGAGGAAGGAAGGAGGGAAGGAAGGAAAGAAGGAAGGAAGGAAGGATGGAAGGAAGGAAGGGAGGGAGGAAGGGAGGGAGGGAGGGAAGGAGGGAAGGAGGGAAGGAAGGATTGAAGGACGGAAAGGAGGAAGGGAGGAAGGGAGGAAGGAAGGAAGGAAGGAAGGAAGGAAGGAAGGAAGGAAGGAAGGGGAATAAAATAAAAAGGAATCTGGTCCTGATATCTGGAGGTCCCAGGTGCACAGGTCAATTTTCCTGGTGGCTATGAGAGAGCGTCCAGTGGCTCCTGGTCTCACATCTCTGCATCTGTGGAGTGGACCTCCGTTGCAGTGATAGCAATTCCTATGGCAAGGCTGCCATTGTCAGAGAAGAGTTGGGCCAGCGAGGTGTTGAGGACGAGGCAGTCCCCGTCAGTAATGACTGAGTCCACACACTCCAGGACAGACCTTGGGGTGGCCTCCCATTTGAGACGCCGGTGGTTTCTGTTGAGCTCCAGGCGGTAGGTGAAGCAGTCGGCTTGAGTGGGGGTCCCAATCAGCATCATAGTGGCAAAGAACTGGGGATGCCCTTCATGCCGTTCCTGCTTCCTGAGCACAAGTAGGAAGTGGTGGCCAAGGCAGGAGTGTATGATGATCCAGTCGGCTGGTGCAGGGAGGTGCATGTCCGTGGCCAGGAAGACTATCTCTGCCCCTTGAAGGATGTCAACCCTGTGGATCTGCCGCAGGTGAGGCACCACCACCTCCAAGTGGCCTTCCCATGGGCAGGAGAAGAGCGGGCACATGCAGGGGGTCACCTGAGTACTGTGCAGCCCTGCCTCCTGGTGGTGGAGGTGGTGGGGATGGGCATGGTGGCACAGGTGGTTGTGGTGGCAGTGATGGCGATGGTGGTGGGGGATATGGTGCTGGTGGAAGCTGACTTGCTCTGCAGAGCTCTGGGTGATGGCCCGTCTACTGGACACATACTAGAAGGAAAGAGAAGAACGTTAGTGGGTGTGAGGCTTGTTTCTGTCCTTGGGTGTGATTTCTGACATTGGAACTGTTAAAGGCAGATTGTCCAGTACAGGCATACAAAGTTTCATTTCTTAAAAAAATGAGGGGAGTGGGTGAGATGACTCAGTGAGTAAAGGCACTTGCCACCAGTCTGATGACCTGAGTTCAATCTCTGGGACCCACATGGTAGAAGAAGAGAACCAACTCCCACAAGTTGTCCTCTGACCTCCATACATGTGGCATGACAGACAGACACACACACACAGGCTAAATAAATATAATATCTGTTTTTAATGAGGGGGACTAGGGAGATAGCTCAGTAGATAAAGAACTGGGCCTGAGTGTGATCCCCAGGAAGAAACAAAAAACATGGCAGCAATGCACTTGTAATCCCAGTACTGAGAAGACAGAGACAGGCAGATCCTTGGGACTCCCTGGCCAGCCAGCCTAACCTACTTGGTGAGTTCCAGGACAGTGAGAGACCCTGTCTCAAAAATAAAAAATAAAAAAAAAGAAAGAAGGAAGGAAAGAAAGAAAGAAAAGAAAGGATGGAAAGAAGGAAGAAAGGAAGGAAGGAATGAAAAGATAAAGACAGGCAGACAATGACAGATAGATAATGCTTGAGGATGACACCCAAGGTGGTCTTCTGGCTTTCCCACACAAGTGCACACAGACATGCACCTACACAGACATGAACATGCACCCATACATGCATACATACATAAAAAATTTATGAGGGCTATCTTAGGTGCCTGGGCAAGGGTGCCTTGAGAGTCTGAAGACTCAGGCCAAGATCATTTACTATTTGCATTGTTCTGATTCTTTACCCAAGCAAACAGGTGATGTTCCCCCTGAAATGGCATGCACTGAATGGCCATCAGTCTTAAAGAACAGCAGTCCCATGCCCCTCTCCCTTCCCCTTCTTGATACTTGATTTGTCCAGACAATGATGGTCAGTGGATTTTTCTCCCTCTTTGACCATGGTTGTTATTATTTATAGGACACTTGGTAGCAGCCATTTGTCCTTCCAGTGTTCCCAGGGGTTGTGCTGTTTTCACGGTCCTTCTCCTGGGTCCTAAGACAACACGTGGGAAGCAGAGGTGGCTGTGTGCTGTTGGACCTCAGCCATCATGAAGGGAGTATCACCTGTGACCCCTGCCACTGCCCTGTCATACACCCTGTTCCTGGCTCTCACTGCCCCCCACCCCCGCAGCTTGCTCACCTCTGGGAAGCCTCCCTCCACCACTTTCTCTCCCACTTTCTCTTCCTCATGGCTGTGTGCCCACAAACACTCTTAACATCAGACCCGTGACAACACATTCTGATCCAGTATCTGTAAACATTTATTAAGCACCTGCTATGGCTAGACCCGGCAGGCATCAGGTATTTAGCTGTGAGCAAAACAGATACCACGTCCCCTGGTGTGGGTCCAGTTCTAATTAATTACAGTTTTGACAAGGGTCCTCCTTATGACATGAGAACTATGATTCATAGTTTTCATTGGAAGAAGCAGGCTTTAGTAGTAACTTGCCTATGGCTACAGAACTGGTAAGCAGTAGCCTGAGATTCAGTTTCAAATCTCCCAACTCTGAACACAAGAGCACATACCCCATCCAGTCATGCCCACGTTCAGCCCCCTCCCTCCTCTATATCCAAAACTTGTCTGTAACTAGCTTGTAGGATCTGATCCATATAGTGGGACTGGTACTCTGTAGTGGAATTTAGACATAAGGCCCTCACCTGAAGCAATTTCCTAGGCCCCATCATGAGAGAAAGTCCCTTCAAGTGCCTTTGAGCACTTGTCTCATCAGCTTGTTCCAGTTCATTCTCAAAGTATAGAGAATGAGGTGAAAGTCCATCTTTCACATTGTGACTGCCAGTGATGCTCCCGCCAGCTCACTGTGCTAACTGTGGTCTGGCTGACTTCCATTTCTTTAGTGCAATGTCTATGTTTGTTGGGGGACCCTGCTGCTAAGGTTGCAGTCCACCATGTCTGGATAGCTCTAAGGAGATCGGTGCTATATGCAAGGACTCCCTTTCTCAGCTGGGGCTTCCTGTTCTCTGCCTGACTTATCTGGAAAGTGCCTCCAAGAACAGATGCCTGGCCTTATTTGGAACATGACCTTGGGCATAGTTACCTGCAATAAAACTGCCCCCAGGTTTTTTTCTATGTGATAATTAGGCATTTCCCTATAGCCAGATGATAGGATCCCCCTACCACATGTAAATAAAGCATACTATGAACACCTATCAGCTGAAGCTTTGGCTGCTGCCTTTACACTATATTTTTCCCTGACCCCCACTGAATAAACAGAGCTGTATCACTGAATCTGACTCCCTGGAAGGTCTTTTCTGTTGTGCTCACTGGCTGTCCTGACCCCGTTCTTCTGCTCCCTTTGTTCTTGTGGATCAGTGGCCAACGGCCCCCAAGGGGAGGGAGAGACCCACATGTGCTCTCTCTACATGACTGTGAACTGAAGGAGCCACTTCTAATAGTTCCTGCCTTGTCCTTGGATTGTATCTATTAATGGTCTACTACCATTCACCTATAACTGCCACCCCCCCCCGCCCCCAAGGATGACGATGTATCTTCAGCAATGAAACAATAGACTGGGTTCTAGATGCCTGCTAGAAATGACTTTGATTTACCCTTCAATGTTCATATGGGGAAGGAAATAATTAACTAGTGCATACCATCTACTAAGTGCTAGGCACTATAGAAAGCATCTAATTTTTTGTTTACTATTTTATTTATTATTTTTATTTTGTGTGTATGAGTGTATTACCTGCATGTGTGTAAGGGCACACATGTCATGTAATGCCCGAGGAAGTCAGAAGAGGGCTAACAACCATCTGTAACTTCAGTTCCAAGGGAATGCAACGCCCTCTTCTGTCCTCCATAGGTATTGCATGACACAGGTGCCCTTACACACATAAGGCAACACAGTTGTACACATAAAATAAAAAAATAAATAAAATAAAAAATAGAAATTAATCATTTCATTTATCTTTTCATAGTAGAAAGCAATTCCTACGTTTAAAAATTAAATTAAATCTCAGTTCTTGCTTGCTGGTAACGTATACCGTCTAATCATTGGGTAAGGTGAGGAGGTTCCTCCTGTCTTCTGGGATGATGAGGTCCAAGGCTTGTGGACTCCATCATCCAGATTCCTAGGCTCCTTCACAGATGTGCAATGTACAGACCCAGCAGGTGGTTTGCCTCTTCTGCTGTGCTCAGGGGAACTTAGGAATGACTTACAATATGGACAGAATCTGGACTAATGACTTTTACTTAACCTTGCACCAAAAAGCTACTGTCTATAATGCATACAAGCTCACTGAGCCATGTGCTCTTGTCATCTGGGCACCTGACCTTGATCCCTGGGGACCCTACTCTGCCTTCCACCCAAAGTAGTGAATGAATATGGCTGTGCTTTTGCATATCAAAGCTCTGAAAGCAATGGATTCATATTCTCGTATCTTCACTGGGAGAGGTGAGAATGGAGAAGTTTGCTTGACATTGTGTGTTTGAGATATCTTAGGCCTAGGGATCAAAAGGCAAGATTCTCTGAAGGTAAGGGTGGATCCAAGCTTGTAGTTTTCCACTGCATGCTGGAAAAACTGTTTGAATGAAAGTATGGGTGAGGGCTGTAAAATGACATTAAAAACTAAGTTAAGTAAGACAGGATGTGGTGATTCATGTCTATAATCCTAGCTTTCAGGAGATAGAGGCAGAAGGATCAGAAGTTCAAGGTCGTTCTCAACTACATAGCGAGTTTCAGGCCAGCTTGGACTAGATGAGACCTTGCCCCTCAAAAAAACCCAAACAAAAGCAAAGAACCGACTAAACAAACAAACAACCCAAATCCCCCAGAAACTTATAAACTGTTACACCAAGGTGGTCTTTTCATTTAGCCGTAGTTTGGAGTGTAAACCTGAGCAACCTTCAGGCTTGGCCCTCACTTGTCTTGATTGATTGACTTTCTCACTGGGCAGCAATCTGACTGCATACAGGTGACCATGAAAGCCTGGGGGCCTCAATCTTCTTGCTGTTGGCAGAGGCCTCCTGTATCAGTACTGAGCTAGGACAAAGACCTTCCTGAGACTCCTGTCTCTGGGCTTGTCCTTCATGTGCCTTTTCCCAGTCCATCTCCTATCTTTTCCATCCTGATCTGTGCAGCTAGCATCAGAAATATAAATGTATATAGTATTTATATTGTATCAGCTATTATAAATAATAGATGATAGTAGATGGTTTAAAGTATTGGGGAAGAGGTTCATGGGTTATATGTAAATGCTAGGTCATTTAATATAAGAGATAGGGATTTTAGTAACCATGGGGTAAGGGGTCCTAGAACCAATCCCCAAGGATATTGGAAGAGGACCATATGCATTGGTGGCCCTGAAAAATCCACACTGGAGGATATAGCTATTCTAGGTGGTGTGAGGTGACATTACACTTGGTAAAGCTAAAAGGTGTCTTCTCTAACAAGACAGGCAGAAGGCTTGCCAATGCAGAGAACAGGAGGATCAAGGAAGCTAGAGGGAATACAGGATACTCAAGAAGTGGCAAGAAGTTTCTCAGAAGCTGATCAATGGAGATGGAGAGCTGTTAGGTCATGTTGCAAAAGCCTTGTAAACCAAGTTAAGGCTTATAAACCTCGGGGCTCAGGGAGAAGCAGCATGAAGGCCCAGGAGACTCAGTTGCTAGCTTTAAGGAACTCATGTGGGCAGCACGACATCTTTAATCCCACCAACATAACCTGTTCCTGGTGACATTCAGAACAGGGCCAGCAGCTGGTACCTATCCTGTCCCACTATGGGACTGAGGCAATAGTCCTGTCTAGCCTACCCTCTCTGCTCGTTTCCTTTTGGCTCCATCCTTACACTATCATTAGCCTTTTCTAAAACTTTTTTCTTTATTATTTCTTTATTATTTTTATTTTTATGTGTATGAGTATTGCCTGCATGTAAGGGCATCCATGTCATGCAATGTCTGAGGAGGTCAGAAGAGGGCATCGAATTCCCCTGGAACTGGTTGTTAGCCACCATGTGGGTGCTGGGAATCAAATCCGGTCCTCTGCAAGAGCAGCCAGTGCTCTTAACTTCTAAGCCATCTCTCCACCCCCACCTCTATTTTTGTTTTACAATTGCTGCAATGTTAATGGCAGATGGGGCATAATCCAAGGAGACTGAAGTGAATGACTGTGCAAATAGAGTGGGGCATTATGAACTCAAGGAGACCTGGGTACTCTCTGTGCTCCAAGAAAGAACTAAAAATAAATGCAGCCTTAATTCTTCATTTCTTCCTGCTCCATCGTTTGATGCAAAATATGTTTCATTTAAATGATCCTTGGGTGAGGGAGGCCACGGGGCTGCTGGCAGGGAGAAGGGATTCGTTTAATTGGCAAAATGCTAATCGTTTTTGGAAAATGAATTCTAATCTTCCCATCTAATACAGTGGATATGTGAGTAATTACTTTCCTTCACTAAACTGTTAATGCAACATTAGTGATTACACTAATTAAAACTAATGAACTCTTACAGACTGATAAACCCCTCAGTCAGTCAGTGGATGCTGTCCTTCCATTGGCTGTGTTTAACTTCCCATTTGGAAGAGAGGTTTTGAATTAACCTTTAGAATAATGTGCAAAATTGGGTTTAGAAATGTTAGGCTTTATAGACTGGGTATAATTCTTTCCCCAAGCATTAGTGAGGCCATTTCCACTGAGGGTGTAATTTAATTTAAAAACGCATTCCTTAATTTGATCAGCCACACTCCTATGGTTGGTAATGACTGTCTCTCTGAATCCTGACTTTAGGAGGGGAAACGAGTCCTTGGAGTTATCCTTGACCCTTTCCCCAGTTTCCGCTCCCTGTGGTCAGAAGGTTCACTTAGAGGATTACCTTTCCTTTCCACTTGCTTTGTTTGAACAGAAAGAGGATTCTGCACCCAGCTTTAAAAAGCAGGCTCATGCTCAGAGGTTCTTCTAGACTGCTCTGTGTGCTAATTAACTGAGGGTGTTTGGGAGAAGGGAGAACAGACACAACACTGTCTAGGAATTTCATACAGAGAGTGGCAGAGCAGAGCAGGTAACATTTCAGGGCAAGAACAGGGCTAAAGCCAAGGCCTGACCCCAAGTGCACAGTCAGGTCTGCCAAGAAGTGAGAATGAATGTGACTGCTTCTGCTTAGTGTTTAAACATTTTCTGCTTCTGGGAAAGATCGTCAAAGGGGAAAAAGCTAATGCTCCTCATTTTGGTTTTCCTGGCTCTCTATACCTTTTCCACAAAACCTACAGTGAATGTGTACTCAAAACCCAGAAGGATGCTGGGATGCTTGAGGAATGGTTAAGAAATAAGTCAAGCTGAGATGGAAAAGCAACAATGAGGCTTTCTCACTCAGGAAAGGACATGTGAATGTAACCCATGCTCCTGCCCCCTCATCAGAGGCAGCTATTAGTTGTATTTGGTGCATAGCTGGATGACATGGTCATGCGGGGCATCAAGCCCACGCTGCAATTTTCTTTAACATAGTTTCACATAGAGAATGTAATATAAATGCATATATTTTACAACCATGCTCTGGGGTCTGTTTAGTTCCTGGTTTAGGAATTCACACTTCAACTTGATCATCTAACATGTCATTAGAAAAGACCACACAGCAGAGATAATGAGTACAATTGCCTCAATTGGTGTCTGAATTTCTGATTCACACCAGATGCTGCTAATTAACACTTATGCTTAGGTCCTCATTGGGAATTAGTGGTTTGTCAATCAGCATAACAGATGCTAAGAATGGACTCTCATTGATGAGTGAGACTTGGTTAAGGAAGGCAGACAAATTCCTCATTTGGCGAATGGATCCTGAAAGCTTCTCTAAATATTCTGTGTGGTGCCTCTGAGGCAGGACTCAGTGTACTTAGATGCCATCTTTTACGAGTTTGAATTTCATTTCTAAACTATCACTGCGTGCTGTAATCCTAGCCCTTGGGAGGCTGAGTTTGAGGTCAGCTTAAGCTATAGTGTGAGACTTTGTCTCAAAAAAACAAAACAAAACAAAAAAAACCCCCACAAACAAACAAACAAACTGTTAAGGTACCCTCTAAATACTTTTATTTATTTTAAAATATTTTATTTTTTTATTTTAGGTGTATGAGTGTATTTCTTGCATGTATGTAAGTCACCCATGTTGCACAATGCCTGTGGAGGTCAGAAGAAGGCGTCAGATCCCCTGGAACTGGAGTTAGCATAATTAGCTGCCATGGTTGTTAACCGCCATGTGGGTGCTAGGAACCGAACCTGGGTCCTCTGGAAGAGCAGCCAGTGCTCTTAACCACTGAGCCACCTCTCCAACCCAATGCTCATATTTATATCCACCGATTAGTGTTGTGCTCAGCTTTGGTCGGAGAAGCTTCTTATTGCAGTAGGCTGTAATCAATATAGAGAATCATAACTGGTCAAAGTGCCAAGAATAATTGATAGTGGAGTTCTTGGCCCTAAATAGGACCTCTCTATCATCTCCTTCAGGGCTCGGGGAACATCCTAACGGAGGAAGTGGAAAGAAGGTGAAAACCAGAGCAGTGGGAGATGTGCAGCGGAAAGACCTGGCCTAGCCATGAACTCACTGCAGCTGTGTTTATGTGCACAAGACCTGCATAAGTTTGGTCCAGTCAACATTTCATCATGGATGGGGAGGGGGCCCATGAGGCCCTTCCCCTCACTGAGGGACTATCAGTAGTCAATAGTTGCTGGGGGAGAGGGTGTGATTTTCTTCAGTGGTATTGCCACTGATAAGTTGGTTTTTGTGCCAGTAAATACCAAAGCCTTCATGTGTATGCAAGCTCTCTCATTAAACTCAGTGGATCACACACCAAGAAAACATGAAAGTAGGAGAGTGACTGGGAAGAAGAAGGGTTCAGTGGAAGACAGAGGGAAGTAAGGGGTGAAATGACTAAAATTCATAATACACACGCTGAAGCTGTCAGAGAAAGAAAAACATCAACTCCAATACAAAACCAAGCATAAAACCAAACAAATATTTCTGCGTACAGAGTTGTTTTTTCCCCCTAGTGACTAATTCTGAAAATTGAATATGGTGATTGTTGAGTCAGGATCTTGGTAAGAGGGAAATGGGATGTACTGTGAAAAGAGAAAAATAATAACTTTGATTGACAAGTCTATTTAAAACCAAGACCCGTGGGTGAGAAACAATGCAAGAGATGCATAGAGATGGCTGCATACACTGGTCTATATCTCAAAGCTCCCTCAGCTGCTCCTCTTATAAGTGTGGTCCCTGGTTAGGGACAGGAAAGAAAACGTAGATGACACCATGAAAACAAAAACAATGTCTCGCTGAATCCCCAGCCTTGAGATCACAGGGCCCTTCTTTAGTTTCTAGATCTGCATCCTTGCCTGACTAGGACTAGTTGGTTTATCTGTGAATATTTTCCTGCCGTGGAGTGCTGTTATGACATGGAATCATTGGTCAGATGCTTGACAAACATTTGTAGTGCAGACTGATGCATTAATAATAGCTGCCTCAGGAGGATCACATGGTTCTGTCCTTTATACCACTCAGGTGTGTCAACAATCATCCTATCAGAAGCACCTGTTTGGGGCAATCAACTACTATAGATGGAAAAGCTGCCCCACTTCCTGACCTGTGAACTAGCTGTAAAGCAGATGAGAGCTCACCAAACACCTCACTTCTTATTTTAATATGCACTGAAAATCACTAGTTGGTGATTGGGGTGAGCTGGGGTCACTGATGGCAAGAAGTGTATTTAGTTTCTTATAGGTCCTGGGATGGTCAGGTCCCACACATTGCAGTGCCTGTTGTCTAATGGATTCTCAATAAGCATGCACTGTTCAAATGTATGAATGAGCAAATAGCTCTTAAACAGAACTCTGTTCTCACTTGTCTGTCCTCCACACTGGCCCCTCAGCTTCTGGAGAAATATATTTTTGTGTGTGTGGTACCATGAGTTCACATCTTTGAGTTGATCAGGATGGAGTCCTGGCAGCTCCCCATCCAGAACTAAACAGGAATGGAACATAGGATCTGCATGTAAGTCTCACAAGGAGGCTGGCTCTGTCATGTCTCTTATCCATCACTAGGAAGTAAATTTCATCCCAACCAAAGATTGCTTATCTCCATATATATCCTCCCTGTAAAATAAGTATCTAACGTCTAGGTAAAGCCTCTCATCTGAACTCCATCCAGATAACTGGGATACTGGGATTCTCTCCCAATGGCTGATATAGCTCCCTGCACCCTGTGCTACTCAGGGATCCATCATCCAGAAGGTAGGCCTAGGATATGAGGGGTTGTCAATGGGTGGATATTTGGGGAGGGTTAATGAATTTGGATGTATAGGCTAGCATGTCTACTTGGCTTTGTGTGAGGACCATCACCGTATGGAATGAGCCAGGTTTGGAAGAAAAGGAAACAAGGTATTAGATAGGAACTGTGTACACAGCTCATTATGAAGGTATACTTATGAAGTTAGGAGAATGGGGCATATTCCCAGTCTCATCCCTGGAGTGTTTACTTTGAAGTACTTTAGATACTTGTATATGAGCCTCCACTTGTGCTTTTGCCTTGAGCCCTGCAAATGTTCAGGGCAGGCCTGCAGTCAAAGCACACAGCTGGAGGAAAGCTGCATCCTCTCTGTTTATTCTCTGGTTCTACTTTTCATCCGTGAGACTTGGAGCATGCTAATGAGCCTTGTGAATCTTGCAGATGAAAGAATTGCTCTTAAAAGCAACTTTTTGTTAAGTTAGACTTTTCTATTGCAGCTGGTAAGTGAAGCCTGGGCCTACACGAGCAGTTTACAAGTTAAAATTTAATTACCTGAAGCACCGTTAACTAGAAGCATGACTGTAGAATAACTGTGGGACCAAAAGATGACTGAGGAAGGTGTGTTGAGCCCACTGGGAGAGTAACTTTAGCCAATTTGGACAACCTCAGGCTTTGGGCAAGAGTATCACCCCATTAACAGAGGCTGCTATGACTGATTTTGTGCTCTAAGCTTAGGGGGAAGATGGGCTTCTAGAAACTGTTACATACGCAAGCTTAAGCACCAGAAACAGATATGTTTACACATTTTGAGTAGGCAGAGGTGTGTCCTGGGTAGCATGAGACATTCTGATGGCTTGGTTGCCCCAAGGCCAGGTGTCAAGCTTGTCTCTCAGTTCTTCAAAGACATCATGACCAAGAGCTCTACAAATTTAGCTTGTTCTATTAGAAATTTCCTCTATCTGCAGAGCACCCTTGGATCAGCTAAGTTGATCCCTTACTCTCAAGATCCCTTACTCTGGCAAGATCAGGTCTATTTCTTTCTTTCTTTTTTAATAAAGAATTTATTGAGAATTTCATACATGCATATAAGGTGTTTTAATAAAATCCATGCCTACTCCCTTCTCTCCAACTCCTCCCATATCTCCCCATCACTTTTTTCTGATAACTTCATGTACTCTTTCTTCTTCTTTATTTTTTTATGGGGCTTTTTTCTACTCTAACATTCTCCCCTCTGAAGAGGTAGCCCTAAAATATTTTAGGGATTAGATAAGAGCTCCCAAATACGTTTGACATTTTTTGCCTTTAGAACAGAGTATGTTGCTAAGAGGCCGAAGGACACTTTGACTTTTAGCCATGAAATTGGCTACTTTTCTTTTGGGGTCCTTTTGCCATAACTATCTAGCCAGTTCCTACCTCCTATTCTTATCACACCATCCTCTGAAGAAGATCACAAATTGCTGATAGGGAATCAGGACGCTGACTGCTCTGGCTTCTTCCATGCTGAACAGGGATGCAGGGTGAGGCAATTGGGGTACCCCTTCAGTGGGTCTGTCTAAAAGACTCCCAAATTGCATAACTATTAACTGTGGAAAGAAAAGGAAGTCCTTGACTGGTGCCTAGCTATTTTAAATTATCAAAATTAAAAACTTTAAATCCAAAGAAATATAATGAATGTATAACAGTGGTTTTTCGAAAAAGAAAGGAAATCATTTGTAGTGCTTCTTACATTTAAAACATTCTCAATATAACTCAGGATTTGCTTTCAGGCATTTTGATAGCTGTTGGAGTGGTTAGAATCAGTGTCAGTTCCCTCTCAAAGGCTTCTAGATAGGGGGAGAAAACAAATTTGTCTATCATTTTAGAACAATAGCTGTTGTTTCTCCCTTAGCTACAGGTGGGCATGACAGTATTAAAGACCAAGATTTAAAGTCTTACATCTGAGCAGCACTTTCTGGTTAGGAACAAAATCATCAATGAGAAATAATTGTCTATCTATTTCATGTCCTTTGTAATATGCAACAAACTTGTTTAGCATTTTCCTCAGTGGCCTGAGCTCTAGGGAAGGAGAGTGAAGTGTCTGTACCCCCAGCAGAAGCATAGTGCTTGGAAGTGGTAGTTGCCCCAGAAATACGTATGGAGAGAATAAATGACTCCTCACTACGACCCAATATGATCTAACCACTTCTGACTGTCTGATGAGAACTACCCAGGTCAACTCACCTGCATGAATTCTCAGGGCTACTATGGTAGCCTCATCACTAGCTGGAATGGGCTGGAAGGAGACTCTCCAAAAGATATGGAACTTGCCAGACTGACTCCATTTGAAAAGGTGGATTTTGCAGGCATGATTAAAATATAAGTAAACATTGAGATTAGCTAATTCTGGATAATACAAGTGGGCTCCAAATCCAATGACAAGTCTTCTCAGAAGGGAGAGAGAGTAGAAGACATGGGCACAGGGTTGAAGGCCATTGAAGACAGAGAGGAACTGGAGGAATATAGCCACCATCTCAGGAGTGCCAAGCATCCTCAGAATTGGAAAAAGAAGGATGGAGTCTCCTAGGAATCTTTCAGGAGTGCAGCCCCAATGACACTATGACACTATGACACCAGACTTTGGCTCTCCAAGCTGTGCCAGCATTAATTTCTATTGCTATGTCACCAAGTGGTTGTAATTTGTTATGGTGGCCTTATAAAACTAAGACCTGGTTCTTCCTGTTCTGTTTTTGTCCTCATCCAGGCTGGAGCACTTCTCATCAAATAATTTAATGGTTTTCTGCCAAACTTACAATGAAACCTAAACTTCCTGTCATGACCATGAAGAACCAACATACCACAGCTCCCATATAGCTCTCTGGCCTCACGCTGCTTTCTCCCACATTAATTTTCTTGGCTATATGCACAGTGTCCTGATACTGTTTTTTAAACATTCTGGCCACACACCTAGGTGCACAGGGCCTTTGCGCTATCTATTCCCCCTGCCTGGAACACTATCGGATAATTCTGGGGCTCACCCTGTTACTTCATCCACACCTCTGCTAAAGCAATTTCTCCTCTGGGGCTTTCCTTCCCTTAAAATGCCTCTCAGTCTCTCACCCAGCATTATTTGACTGCATAACAATAAAACCAAAGTTATACACACACACACACACACACACACACACACACACACACATATATATATATATATATATAGAGAGAGAGAGAGAGAGAGAGAGAGAGTATTGGTCATATCTGTGCACTGTCTTCCTTGCTGCACTGCAAATTTCCTGGGACTAGGAATTTGGTTATGGACTGCTGTATTTGCTACATAATTATTTAGCACCTAAAAGAGCTCAATACTTTTTTTTAGAATGACCAAATAAACTCCTTTCCACCATTGAGGCAGATCAGAGGGACTAACCTTTCCTAAGGTTATTTGGCTGAGGTAAACACTGTTAAGAACTGTTCAGAATGTTAATTTTATGTTAAGTCTTTGTTATAACATGTTTTGATTCTTTAAGTGAGAAATAAACTATCAAGAGTAGACCAGCTAGTTGCTTGATGGGCACGGAGTGATCCTTCCCTGTGCCTGCCTGCTTGAGCAGGGGGTTGTCAACCAAGAATCCCTTTCTTTGTCTACTGGCCTGACTGCTTTGGTCACTATGAGGAAACTCCATCCCAGCTGCCAGGACCAGTGCAACCATGGCTGCTATTGAAACCAAAATGCCCACTTCACGAAGTGTTTCTCTAGCAACAACAACTTCAGGAGACTTGCACTGCTTTGGAACAGGCTTTGGAATGTTCTATTCCAGGCAAAGCCATCCTTGGCAAACTCGTACTGCAGTTATTCTCACTCAGGAAGAGAGGGCAAGTACTTCTGAGCTACTCAGCAAGAAGCCTGTGATGGGTAGAATGTGAGGCTTGTGCCTGGCTCATAAATGAGGCTTCGATTGGAGGAACTGACGATCATATACATATAAGGCTGTGATTAGTGAAATTATGATCTGTGAACATGTGTGTCATGCCCCTTTTCTAGCTAAATAAGCAGGTTACTTCTCAGTCTTGTTGGGTTAGCCTGAGAGGCCTCTCACCTGTACACTGTTACCCGTTAGGGTCACAGTAGAGGCTTCTCATGAATTATCTGTTGTCCACTTGTGCTCCTTATATGGGGACAGTAGGCTGAGCTGGTTGCACAAAGAGCAGATAGCATTGGCAGTAGAAGCAGCAGCAGCAGTGACAGCTACAGCAAAGAAAAAAAAATGTGGCTGAAGAATCCCAGAGAGTCCTGACACGCAAAGTTCAAAGCAGAAACATCAGAGGCGGTTAAAGCTCTGCCATCCGAAGCTCTTCAACACTAGAAAGTGACTCAAGAGTTTTAGAGAGCAACAGAAGACAGAATCCGTAAGAGCTAAGACCGTAAAGGACAGAAAAAGCATTGAGAAAGCAAGAGATGGAGGAAAAAGCTGAGGCTGCAGAAGAGAGGCTGTGAAGAGCCCAAGGCGGGAGCAAGCCCTGACCTAGAAGAATTAAAGAGAGCTACCGTTCAAGGGCCAAGGGTCCCAACAGCTAAATCTTGGGAACTGTAACCCTAGCCACTGATGTTAGTCTTCTAAGCCCACAGTAATAACCTCTACCCTGAACACTGAGAACAATAAAGCCTGGGCTTTGCAAACTTACAGCCATAAGCCTCTGTGGGGCAGCTTTCCGATCACTTGTCCCTGAGTTTTATCTGGGTAGAACAAAAGAACCTACAGCCAGCTGTTTATAATGTTTTGAGCTTCTCCATCTTAGAAGTACACGTGTGGCTGGAATGGGATGAGGCCACCCTGAATCACTGTCTTCTCTTCCTTCCTGGGTCTTTCTACCAAAGATAGAAAAATCTGAGCTCTGCCCAACTCTGACCTGGTTTCTTCAAGCTGATAGTTACCAGACACCTTGGAACTTTGGGTGATTAGGGACTACATGGGGTAGTAGAAACCAGTGTATTCAGTCATTTGTAGCCTTGTTCCTGCGTATGTCTTTGAATCACTGTTTTATAGAATCAGAGTAAACTGAATCTGGAGCAGTCTAAATGGGTTAGGACTTTAAAACTGAGCCAGTACCTCAGGTGAGGTACTGCTCACTAGAATACAATATCAGACATGTCTTATCCTGATTCCCATTTGTCTCCAAATCTCCTACCATGGGTATATCCAGGCTTACAAATCCATGTCCTCCAAGCCTTCTAGGCCCCAACAGCAAGGCTGTGGAAGAAGCATGGGTTCTTTCTTCTAAGAATTTGCCTAGGACCTCTCCTCAGAATCTGACTTCTTAGGAGTTTCCTCTTGCCTGGATAAGTGAAACTGGACATGGTATTGCCATCAGAAGACACGGAGTCTGCACCCAAGCGTGGATATAACCTTTAAGCTTTTCCCAGGGTACTTGTCACTCCACACTCCTGTGTTAGTGCCAGAAACATACAAACCTGGAGCAAAGGGCCATGCCACCCCACACAAAGGACTGTCTCCCAGTGTAGGCATAAGCTCAAATCATCATCTTTAGCAAATTAGGCCTTCATAAGAAGTCTGTCCTTAAAAATGGAATGTATGTCATTTTGCCAAGAGTAGATTAGAAGTCAGAGATGCAGAGCAGAAAGGAAATTGATTTTGAAAGTCACACTCACATGGATATGAATCCTGGACTCTTTAATTAACCTCTCCGTGCTTCAGTTTCTTAATTTATGAAGTGGGAATTATAAGATCTCCTAGGGTTTAGGTAAGGACTGAATGAGATACAGAGAACATTATATGATACTATAACCCAAAGTAAGAAAGTAAGTGATAGCTGTTATAATCATCATCATCAAACAACTGGCTGACTGGGGTGTAAGCTGAGGAAATTTACCTTACATAATTTCCAGGGCTATGTCTAAAGTAGGTGAGATCATAAAAAACATGAATGCTCCTTTGAAATATCCTTTAAAGATCCATGATAATGCTCACCCCAGGTTAATATTTTTATTAACAAAAGTCTTTCACTGAATATTTCTACCTTGCCACTAGACAATGAACACAGGGTGTAACGTTCACAGTAAGCCTAGCAGAGCATGTGCAACAGAAGTATTAATCCACAAATGATTGCTCTATCATCATCATCATCATCATCATCAGGCATCTGGTCAAGGCAATTGTGCTGGAAAGCTTCTGTTGTCAATTTGACACACCTGGGAAGGGGGAACTTCAGTTGGGGAATTTCCTCTATTGGATTGGCCTGTGGGCATGTTTATGAGGCATTTTCTTGATTGTTGAGTGATGAAGGACGATGTAGCCCACTGTGGTGGTGCCACCCCTGAGCTGGTGATCTTAGGTTGTATAGGAAGCTGGCTGAACACAGACCAGAGGAGCAGTTCCCAGTAAGCAGCATTTCTCTGTGGTATATGCTTCAGTTCCTGACTCTAGGCTCTTTTCTTGAGTTCCTGCCTCAGCTTCCTATGAACTGTAAGCCAAATAAACCCTTTCCTCTGCAAATTGGTTTTGGTCAGTGTTTTATCACAGCAATAAAAAGCTAACTAGGACAGAAATGTTGTGTGTAAGTTTAGGCAATCCTATGAACAGTCCTGGTTATTCATCCTCCCACAGCCCTTATCAGTGACCTCTTTCTGCTTCATTGAACATCTTTTTTATAGCTCTTGACAATGGTAGTCTGGTCTGAATGACATTGAACAGGCAGTGTCTTCCTTTCAGATCAACAATCCCTGCTGAGGACCCACCACCAATTTTCTAGATCTTTAAATGTGTTTCTTAGAAAATGTGTTCCCTTGCCCCAGTGGCAGAATCAACTAGCACTTGCTACTTACACAGAAAATAGATTCCCTTAGACTGCCTATTGCTCATTTGACATGATTATTAATATATTCATATTGGCTAATGGAATTTTTTAATGGAAATAAGATTGATCTTAATTTGATCTTTACTTGAACATTTATAAACAACTTCTAGGCGACTCTATGTAGAAGAGTCCTTGGGAAGAAGCAAAAAAGAGGTATGTCCATCCAAGTACAGTTAAGTAAAACAAATAGTATCAAGTGTTGGCAAAGATGTGCCACAATGAAACTAGCATAGAGTACTGATGGAAAACTAATAACATCTACTAAAACCAGGGCTGAAGGGTAATCAATCACACCTGTTATTTTTCCTTGGGCTGTGATTTTCCCCCCTTTTTACACTGATAACTTTGTATGACTTTTCTCCTATTTAATCCATCTTTGTCAATTTATTCCAATGAACCTTCAGGGAGTCAAAGTTTTCCCTCATGCCTACACAACAAATTACTCAATGTCCTTTACTCCAGATCACTACATCTAAGATGTTTATATAGTAGAAAGCCTGAAAGGATGGCTGGGTTTAGAATCACCTGGGATACACACCACTGGGTATGTCTGTGAGGGCTTTTTCAGAGATGAACTGAGGAAGGAAGACTTGCCCTGAATGTAGGTGACCTTGTCCCCATGAGCTAAGGTTCCAGACTACAAGCTGGGAGAAAGGAGAGAGCAAGCTAATACCGCATTGGCATTCATTTTTCTTTGCTGCCTCACTGTAGACACGTGACTAGCTGCCGCTCACTTCTGCCACCACGCCTAGATCACCAGGGACTGCATCCTAAAACCATGAGTCCAAACAAATCCTCCCTCCTTTAAGTTGCTTCTTGTTAGGGATTTGGTCACAGCAATGAGAAGAGTAACTAATACTAATAAAAGTTGATATCTTTCCTGAAAGGTAAGGGAGGTCTGCTTACTGTCCACTGTGAAAAGCAGGGCTTTTTTAAAAAAATATTTTATTATGTTTATTTTTTGTGTACGAGTGTATTGTCTGCACCCGTGTAGTGCAATACCGCGGAGGTCAGAAGAGGGCTTTTTAAGCTTTTGTAATACAGCATGTTTTGTGTATGTGCATGCTTGCAGCCACAGTTTGTCTTTATTGTACTACACTGTAGGAACTGGGTCCTAATGAACTGGCACAAAAAATATGTCTACTGACTGGCTGCTCCAAAAAGCCATGTTTGCATTGTTCCTGGGTCCGGCTCGGTGCTCACTGCAGCCACCCTCACAGCCCGCAGCCTCCTCCGCGGTAGACTCTAACAGAGTCCACTAGCCCTCCGACTCTTCTCCGCCCGCTGCATCGGGTCTCCGGCGTGCTCCACCATGTCAGATGCAGCTGTGGACACCAGCTCTGAGATCACCACCAAGGACTTGAAGGAGAAGAAGAAGTTGTGGAAGAGGCAGAGAATGGAAGAGACACAGCTGCCGATGGGAATGCTGATGAGGAAAATGGGGACTAGGAGGCTGACAATGAGGTAGATGAAGAAGAGGAAGGTGGGAAGGAAGGGGAGGAGGAAGAAGAGGGTGATGGTGAGGAAGAGGATGGGGATGAAGATGAGGAGACTGAGGCAGAGCCATGCAAGCAGGCAGCTGAAGACGATGAGGATAATGATGCTGATACCAAGAAGCAGAAGACCGATGAGGATGACTAGACAGCAAAAAGGAAAAGTTAAGCCTAAAAGGCCACCGTGACCTATTCACCCTCCACTTCCTGTCTCAGAATCTAAACGTGGTCACCTTTGAGTAGAGAGGCAGGCCCGCCCGCCCACAGCGGGCAGTGTCACCGCAGATGACATGCGCTCTCCACCACCCCACCAAAACCACAGCTGGAATTTGCAAATGGGGAGGAAAAACCCAAAACTTCCGAGGCCTTGCTTTTTTCCGTAAAAGTACTTTAAAAGGAAAATTTGTTTGTATTTTTTATTTACATTTTATATTTTTGTACATATTGTTAGGGGTCAACCGCCTTCAGAGCCTTCTCTGTCCTACTTCTGACTTTGCTTGTGGTATGACCATGTTCATTATAATCTCAAAGGAGAAAAATAAACCTTGTAAAAACAAAAACAAAAACAACAACAACAAAACCAATTTTATTCCAGGCATTCCAGTACTTTCTTTTATGTATGTACTGAAGTTGCTATTTATTTATTATTTATTTATTTATTTATTTATTTATGGCCTGTTTGATGTATGTGTGCAACAATGTCCAACAATAAACCGGAATTTTACTTTGCTGAGTTGTTCTAAAAAAAAGTGTGTCTACTGTGTTGCAAGTCAGAAACTGTCCTTCATCTCTGACCCAGGGGTCTCAAACTTCCACATGCATCCATGAACCTGGCAGGCTTTCTAGTGAACTTGCAAGTGAGGTAGAATCTAGAACCCTTCCCAGCTGTGTTCTGATACATATGAATGGATGCAGTTTACAAACATGCCCATACGTGTTTACAATAGCATTAATTTATTAGAGTCTAAATCTAAAACCCACCTACACATCCTTCAGATGGACTGGACCACCACACAACTGTAACAGAAGAGTGAGTTGTTGCTGCATGTATGCAGCAAAACTGACAAATCCCCAAACCAGGTTGAACAAAAAGGAGATACAGATGAGTGCGTATTCAAGAATTTTAATTGTATCAAGTTCAGAACTGTCCAAAACTGATCCAAGGTACTAAAGCTTGAACAGCCTTCATCTCTGTGTGAGGACACCCTGACTGAGTTGGGTGTAGCCTTAGGGGGCTAGGAGATGTTTTAACTCTTAATCCTACTGGTAGTATGATGAATGAATACATTTGAAAAGATCCACTGGGGCATACACCTAAGATTTGTGTACCGTACTGTACTGTACTGTACTATACTGTACTGTACCGTACTGTACTGTGTGCTATACATCAAAGACCAGAGGGGACAGAGGGAGGGATGTGTGTGGCTGCTGTCTTCAGGACACTATTTAAATGTGCAGAATCTAAGGAGATCTTGTCTTTTATCTTTCCATTTGTTTTGCTCATCTGCTGGATGGTTGCTTCTGGTTTCCCATGATGCTAATAGCTAGCTGAGGGATGGGAGAGAGGCATGAATGTCACACTAGGACCATGGTAAGGAACATCAAGAGACCATGTCTCAGTCATAGGGAGACCCAGGGTCCGGGGAGCTGAAGATAGGCACTGGAGACGTACACCAGGCTGGGGGCACAAGGATCCCTTCTTGGATTAGACTAAAGAGCTTAGCCTTACAAGAGGGTTTCAGCATGATGGCAGGGCCTGACTTCAGGCAAATGCCTCACTGCTTAAGTGGTTCTCTCAGTAGTGCTTCCCTCACCCCAAAAACAGCTTAAACAGCTACTGACAACACTCATAAATGAGGTGGGGCAGGTGTTTTATTAACTCTAAATCTTTGCCAGATGCTGGGTACATATTTAATAAAAATCAGGCTTGGGGAGGAATGGGGAGGAGAAGGGAAAATTGCTGCCCTCTGGGCTTGGGGGGTTAGCAGTCCAGTCAGTCCCGAATAATTCATTCATTTACTGCTCATCTTTGAGTTATTAGTTACTGTATATTTCTAAGGAACACATTTATTACTGTTACTAAGATAATTAGCTGGTGCAACTTCAAGGCAATTCAAATTGTCCCCGAGTATGTATTTCTTCCTGGAATTCACCATGGCCTCCATTTCCTCCTCAATCCTATTTTGTTCACTTTCATCCCATTGGAGAGTACTCACTTTCTATGAAGGTTCCAGACTCTTCAAATGGCCCAGTCTTTTAATTAGAGATTGTCTCCAACCTCTCGCTCAGGCTTCTCTGGGTTAAGTTGCTTCAGCTTGCAGTGGGGCTCTCCTGTCAGATCACCCAGGAAAGCTGCCTTGCTTCTTTTCTCTCTGCTCCACCCCATGCCTAGGGGATTGGTGGAGGGGAAGGCACACACTAAGCTTGCACTGATCCCAAACCCTAAGCATGTGTAAATCACACATCACTTTCCTAGCAGTTCCATAAGCAGCAGAAACCTCCTTTCACCACTGTACTGAGTGGGCTCCATGGTCACTCCTCAAACCCTATGCAGGGTGCACACACTCCCCTGGCCAGCTTGCTAAAAAGAAGACATGGGCTCAGCAGGTCTGGACCAGCTTCTAAGGATGCTGTAGTTTCTGGTCACTGCACTCATTCTCCCTTGACCACTTACATCAGACCTGGGAGTTCCTTTCCCCCTCACAAAAGCCCAGTAGATATCAAAGTAGAAGGTTCTTAATGACCCTAGACATGATTCTCTGCTTTTGATTCTTTAACAGCCTCTAAGTCCCAGCAGGCTTCATGGTCACCTTCACAGTGGAGGTAACGGAGCTGCACCCTCAGGTGGATAACTGTGATTTAGTCAAAGCCCTGCAGATGAAGACAGCCGACAAACCAAGACTTCACAGGGGTCAGGGGGGAGTAGCACTGTGAGGGAATTCTTATTACAGACCAGGGAAGTTCCTTAATCTTCTTTCTTTTCACAGAATTTAGATTCATATGTTAGAAAAGAGCTTAGCTATAATTAATACATTCTCCATTTTTTATAGCTGCCCATAATTTTCTGCTATCTAGTTTAATAGAGTTTTCATGTGCAGGATTTCAAAGCAGCTTTTTTTCTCTCCGAGTTTTAAGTAATAAGATGTAAACAAATGTGCTTTTCTCCAGGGTCCACTGGTTTCTGTACCCTTCTGCTGTTACACAGTTGTATTAGTTACTTTTCTGTTGCTGTGATAGAAGCACCAGGACCAAGGGAACTTATAAAAGGAAGAGTTTATTTAGCTTACGGCTAAAGGGGCAAGAGTCCATCATGGTGGGGAGGCATGGAAGCAGAGGAGGCTGGAGGAGGAGCAGAAGCTAAGCTCTCACATCTTCAAGGAGGTGTAGGAAGCAAGAGAGTGACTCGAGATCCAGAAAGGCTTAAGAACTCTCTAAGTCCACCCCCAGTGATGTGCTCCCTCCAGCATGGCCACACCTTCTAAGACCTCTCAAAATAGTGCCACCAATTTGGGACAAAATGCCCCAATACTTGGAGCCTATGGGGGGCATTCTATTCAAACCACTACAACAGTGAATCCATCCATCCATCTATCCATCCATTCATCTACCCATCCATTCATCTATCCATCCATTCATCTACCCATCCATCCATCTATCCATCCATTCATCTACCCATCCATCCATCTACCCATCCATTCATCTACCCATCTATTGAGCATTTGCTTTGTACTTTGCAAGGTGCTGGGAAAAAGAAAGTGAACAAAGCAAGTGTAATCCCTGTTGTCTTAGGGGTTACTGTTCTCTCAGGGGAGAAAATGGTTTCAGGTGAGCAAGACATCAATAGGAGAATGGTCAGGGGGTATCCTGGCCAGATTCTGGCAGAAGTTGTTCAGATAATTTAGTAGAAGGATGTAATGGTTGGTTTTAATATCAACTTGCTACAAATTAGAATTATCTAAGTATTGCCCTGATTGCCTTAACTGATGTGGGAAGACCCACCCCAAATGTGGGTGACACCTCCTGGTAGCAGCCCAGATCAAAAAAGGCAGAAGGGCAGAAGGAAGATTATTCAGCTTTTGCTTGGTTGACCGTCCCTCTTGCTATGGAGTTAATGTATCCTGTTGCTGCTGCTGCTGCTGCTGCTGCTGCTGATTCTTTTGTGGATATCAGAACTAGTGTTTCTAGGCTTCTTCCATCGACTAAGGGCCAGTGGCTCTTCAGGAATCCTTCAGGTTTCAGTACCAGGTTGGGACTGCTGAGGCACCTAGCCCCCATAGACTGAACAACTGCAGGTTCTTGACCAGTGTGAGATAGCCACTGTGGGACTACTCTGACTGCTGAAGCATTCACCCAGCCTTAAGGACTGAGCAGCTACTGGGTTCTCAGTCTCTCAGGGGTGAGACAACTGTTGCTACTATTTCAACACAAGCCAATTATATATATAGTCATTTCTGTTCCTCTAGAGAACCCTGACTAATACAAAAGACATTTAGGGGACTGGAGAGCTGGCTCAGCCATTAAGAGCACTGGCTGCTCTTGCAGAGAACCTAGGTTTGATTCCCAACACCCACATAGTGGCTAACAACCATCCATAACTCCAGTTCCAGGGGAACTGATACCTTCTTCTGACCTCTGAGGGCATTGCATGACACAGGTGCACTTAAATACATTCAGGCAATACACTCATACATATAAAATAAAAATAATAAATAAAATATTTTAACAAAAACATTTAGTAGAAATGGCTCTAACATGCTAGATTCCTACACAAGCAAAATAAAACCTAAGGTCAGCCGATCACAGGTAGCCAACTGGACATTGATTACATTGTCTTGAATTTCCCACCAGAACTGTCCCAATAAGGCAGTTGCTCATACTTTAATCAATCAAATGATTTGTTTTGTTTCTACATCCATCTTATAATGCCTTTCCCTTCAATCACTTCCAACCACTTTGATTTGGAGGTTCCTTATCAATTGTCCACTCAACCTCTTTTTAAAGTTTAATATGTCAAAGCATATGCTTTAATCTGAGTGCAAAGCCTCTCAACTCTCTTGCTGTCTCCTTACTTAGTGCTCAACCCAGTGGTCAGGGAACTTCAGAAGGGAAGACAGAGCCTTGCTAGATTGCCTTTGATAGTAGGCAAGGAAGGGACTAAGATTCGCTTTAAGAAGTCTTAAAAACAATGTATTTATGCACAAATTATGTGCCGAGGAAGGGGAATTTGGAGGGATTTTTATCTTTTCCTCATCCCTGCCCCCATTCCATGCTGCCAAAAGTTCTTCCACGATGCTGGGGAATATTTCTGAAAGAAGACAAACTGATAATAACACTAAAACTTTCCCACCGTAAGACACAGAAATGACTAGTCTTTGAGGCCAGCTCTGCTAATGTCTGCGCCTCATGACAAGCAGTTAGAATGAACTCACGCCTCTTCAGGTTCTCCCCATCACTAGACCTTGAATTCCCATGGCACTGGATCTTCAGCCACACATTCCACCGTCATCCCTCTCTAATGCCATGTCTGTATAGGTGGTCTCAGAATGAAGCTTAGATTTCCTGGGTGGGCTAAGAGAGGAAACTGAGTCATAGCAAGCAGAACTCAAAGTTGGCTGATGAGGTAGAGGGCAGGAACACTGTGAGGAAGACACGCAGACAACATGCAGGCCTGGCTCCTCCTCCGCTTACATGGCCAAGGGAGCATCTTTCCCTTGTTCAGATCTTACTTTGCATGACTATAAAATGGGACAACATGAGAAATGTATTTTAAAAGGTGAAATCTGAGCCAGGCATTGTGGCACATGCCTTTAATGCCAGCACTCGGGAAGCAGAGGCAGGCAGATCTCTATGAGTTCGAGGCCAGCCTGATCTACATAGTGAGTTCTGGGACAGCTGGGGCTACTGGGAGACCCTGTCTCGAAAAGACCCTCCCCCTGCCAAAAAAGGTGAAATATATTTGTGAGAAAAGTATTCTGTGAATGGAAACCATGGAGGGTAGTCCTAAGTACATCACACCCATCACTTCAATCCTCCCCCCGTTACATTTGGCTGGTGTTTCTGCACGCAGCCTGCATACAGAGAGAGATACCCAGGTAGAGAATGAAGGAGGGTTTTTCCCAACTGCAGAGAGTGAAGTCTAACTACAATGTGGGCACTTCCTGCCCCTCTCTGTGCCAGCCGCTACACTCAATTGTCTCCCTGTGAATTATCTGCAGTTCATATTTCATTTCATTCCAAGCTGACTTTTCCTTCCCATCCTGCTTAGCTCATTAGTTGGCAGGGCTCGGGGATGCAGATCTAATCCTAATATTAAGTAAAGAGCAAACATAATGAGGAAGATAAATCTTCTGAGGAAAAGGATGTGTGACGTATTCAGATGGCAAGGCTGGGTGATTTCTTCCTCCTCCAGACATGCCATATCAACGTTCTCTTTTTCTACCACAGATAACAGTGGGCTGCTGGTAGATTATTTTTAAACTTAATCAGTTCTGGTTAGAAGATAATGTATTCACGTCACAAAATTCTTTAAAAATTTTGTTGTACAAAGATGAGGACAGAAAAAAATCTCAAAATGCCTCCGTCCTGACCGTACTACAGAGAACCTTTTGCAATGGACTTTTTATCCCTGTGCTTTTTAAAATATAAATACCTAAATATTGCATCATAGTGTCGTAAGCCATTTTTCCTACTTTGATAGCTCATGGAACAATACATGTCAAAAATGTAGATGAGATAAAATATATTGTGTTAAATTCTCAAAAGTTCAATAAAAAATCAAATAGATAAAATGTAGACAAATAGCATCCTTTTAGGGGCTCCTGTGGACTTTGAGACCCAAGGAGAACTCATATGGATATAGCATAATTGGTTGTATTTAGACCTTCCTAAGAGAAGCAGGATTGCTGTAAACATCCAGTTATCTATTTGTTCATTCATTTGGCAAACACCTCAGATACTGGGAATAAAAAGGGAAATAATATTTATTCAGATCCTCAAAGAAGACATTGTTTTGCTCAGAGTCACTGTGTCAACTTCTTTGTGGTCCAATCTCATTGACCTCTGTTGTCCCCACCTCTTGTCCAGATGGCCCCCAGAGTTGCTGGCTTTTCTATTGGAAGCAGTCAGGTTTTACTTATTGACCCTCCCCCACTTCCAATCCTTTCTTGTTTTGCCTGTGGGTTTAACAGTGGCATAAAACTAATTTATAGCTCTTGTGAGGAAGACGACAAATTTTCATCTTAGCCTGTCATGCAGAATCACTAGTACAGATGAATAATCGTTGACCCATGCTACTTATTAGAGATTTTACTAGGGTCACCCCTTTTGTTGTTTTAGCACAAGAAATTAAGGGCCCTGGCAAGGGCTTCCATGGGAACTGAATTGGTAATGAGATAGAACATCTTTGTCTTTGTGGGTGACCTCTCCTGGTGCTGCATGAACAGCGGAGAGCAGGAGGGGACTCTTCCACAGCTAGCATATAGGAAGGGTGGGCTGCCTGGGAACACTTCTGATTCTAGGTTCATGGTCATTTTCCCCTAGGGTCCTTATCAATCAGCATATGCCTATAGAACAACTGGAATATGCTAGAAGTGTTGGGGGATATGGCAGTAGATGCTCTTACTTTGGTCTTCAGGAGCTCACTGGCACCTGGCATGTTTCTGCATTGTCAGATGCATGGAGTAATAGAGGCTATGTTCCCTTCAGGATCAAATGGTTTGATGCGCAGGAAAGGCTTATGTAAGAGGTGACGATTAAAATGGACCAGAAACAACAGGGTGACTCTAGGATGCAGAACAACTTGCAAAGGATGGGAAACATCTTAAGAACAGGGAGGACCCATTTTTTTTTCAGGGACCGATTAAGCCAGAAAAACAAGGAGAAATAAAGCTGTGTTGAAATACATAGGCAGATAAAAATGCGCCTCAATTTACCACGACATTATGTCCTAATAATCTTATTACAAGGTGAAGATTTTCTAAGTCTAAAGTGCATTTGCTACATCTAACCTATGGAACATTCTAGCTCAGTCTTTAATCTGATTTAGAACATCATTGCCTCTCAGGATCAGGCTGACTAGGAGCTACAGTTTGCTGCTAACATCCTGCATCTCAAGAGTATCATCCTGTATAATGAAAGACCAAAGTTCAAAATTCAAAGTACAAGTTCTACCTAGTGTGCATTGCTCTTGCAGGTTTGTAAAATTGAAAGATCATAAGTTTGGGATCATCTGTACAGAGAACTCTGAAAGCCAGAGGACAGTGGGAAAGATGGAAGGAAGTTTTGTTACACTTTTGGTTAGTCCATATCCTGGATATCTAAGTGGACATGTGCCTTCTAATGTTTGGTGACTAAAATCTACAGTGGTCATGTGTGCATAAAGCATGGCTGGGGCCCAATGTATATTTAGTAACACATCACATGTATTCATTCTTATGCCATCTCTATAGTTAAGAACTATTACCTTGAACTATCATTTCAATATTTTAAAAAGTATTTTCATACTCAGTGTCACATGTAATCTCATAGATAAGGTCAAGAACATTGGTTACCATGATGATTAATAAATTATCCACTTGAGTGGATTTAGAATTACAGTGATGGGGTTGGAGAGATGGCTCTGTGGTTAAGAGCACTGGTTGCTCTTACAGAAGACCCTAGTTCTGTTCCAGCACCTACGTGGTGGCTAACAATCACCCATAACTCCAGTTCCAGGGGATCCAATGCCTTCTTTTGTCCTCTGCAGGCATTGCACGACACAGGTGCACTAACATGCGTGTGGCTAATACACTCATACACATTAAATAAATAATTTTTTTAAAAAAATAATCACCATGGAAACATACTTCTGGATGTGTCTATGAAGGTGTTTCCATAAATGTTTAATTGAGTAGGAAAACTCCATCCTTAATATGAGCAGCACAATCCTTTGTGTCCCTGACTGAATGAAAAGGAAAAAAAGGTATGGGACACCAGCATTCCTCTCTGCTTCCTGACTATGGATGCACTGTGACTAGCTGCTACACTCCTGCTGCCCTGACTTCCCAGCCATGGTGGACTGAACCCCCCAAAACCGTGAACCAAAATAAACCTTTCCTTTCCTTAGGTTTCTTTTGTCAGGTTTTTTTTTTTTTGTCACAGTAACAAGAAAAATAATCAATACATTACCCAGGTGATGATCTTTGCTAACTGATATTCCCTATGTTCCAGGCCTTGGTCTAGGCTAGGAGATGAAGACACCAAAGGACAGTGAGGCTAAGTTTTGATGGAGATTCTGTCTGTTCACACTGACTCACAACATAGGTAGCAGGAGAAGAAAATGTCTTTCCCAGAAATTGTGCATTGCACAAGGGAATCAACTATAGAAATATTAAAATGGAAGAAAGGTCAATAAATTGATGGGGTGAGTTGAGTTCATTTTCTCCTAGTCACTGGGCCCTACCTAATAATGAAGATTGGTTATTATGGATTGAGATAGGGTGAGTCAGGGAAGGAACTGGTAAGTGAGTCTTTCTCCAGGATTTGTTGGTGTGGCCACTAGACAGACAGGAGAATGAGAAAAGCTTCAGAATTATTAGGATAATTCTCAACAGAAGTATTCATATACTAAACAGGGGAGCTACATTTGCTATCACCAAGAGCCACACACAGCTCATGCCTTGGGAGAGCCAGTTGGTAATACAATATTTTGAATCAAAGATCAGAAGCGCTGCTGAACCTTCTGAGAACCCTCAGGGGGTCCAGATCTGCCTTCTGTGTGTTGCCATCTCAAATCAATGTGCAGTAGGCCACCTCAAGAAGACTTAGAACAAGGGTCTGGATTGAAGCCGTCATGAACGATAAAGTCTACTTGGTAGGGTGTAGTCAGGACTGATTTAATCTTCTAAGTAGTCACTGGTGGATACCCAGAAAGTAGCCAGTAGTACATATTAATATGCCTGAAGCTAGAGCGAATGGATTTAGTTTCATTCGTACATTTATTCAGTCAGTTAACCATCAAAGTTCATCGATTATCTTCTGTGTGTCAGAAACTGTGATAGAACCTAGTGATAAAATGATAAATGTGTCCCAGTGTCTGTTCTCTACAAATGTTAAAGTATAATGGTAGAAAAATAGACCAAGTGGGCGTGGATTTGATCAAAACACATTATATGCATGTATGAAATTCTCAATAAATTTTTTTAAAGTTACAAAAATAAAAATAAAAAAAGAAAGAAAAATAGGCCACTACATGCCACATATGATCAGTGCTATGACAGAAATATGCCCTCCTCACTGTAGGAACATAGAGAAGAGGCAATGTGAGAAGTGACTGGGGACATATCTGGGAGGAGGTAGAGCTGGGGTGGGCTTTGAAGGATGAGTAAGGATTTCTTGGCATACAAAGGCCATGCAGGCAGATAAAAAGTAGAACATCTACAGCTCAGTTGTGTTGAGATCTATGGTTAATTCAGTCATCCTGGGAGGTCAAATTGGTCAGCGTCAAGATTGGCAGGAAAGAAGCCCATCTACAGAGTTAGTGAGAGCTGGTTATGAGGGCTTTGGTGGGCCAGTCAAGGATTTTAGGGAGGATGGAGAAGATAGAATCATGAACAAATTCTCTTGAAAACAGTTCCAGGTGAGTGGGGCGGGGTGGGATGAGGACATAAGTAATGGTTATAAAATGTATGTTTATCCAATTATTAATGCTTATAGCTTTCTTATAGAGACACAAAGAGTTATACACTGAAGACAGAGTAAGTCCTAAAATGTAAACTGTGGTTGGAACTTTTACAAATAGAATAATTTTACATACTACATTTTAAAAATAGAATCACTTTATATTTTACTTGAGTGAGTTTATTATCATTATTAACTTAATGTTGGCACACCATTCTCATTATTATTAATTGCTACAACATGGATAAACATTGGTTACATCATGCTAAGTGAAAGATGCCAATTACAAAGGTCTACACATTGCATTAGCCCAATTTAGATAAATGAGAAGAGCTGGAAAGAATGGCTGCAAACCCAACGACATGTGCCCAACAGTGTATTAGCTTACAGACACTGACTGTTAACTTATGAGGAATTTTGTGAACTGATTGTTAACCATGGCCATTACTAAAGTTAAATGATATAAACTTATAATTAGATAAATTTTATTAAAAATATAAAACTCATTACTCTCAATTGTCTGACTTTTACTCTCAATTGTCTGACTTTTACTATTATATATGTTGTTAAGGTTAATTACAAGACTACCATATCTGTATCTGATGACAGAAATATTAAACAATGTTAGGCATTCTTTCTAATTTCATGCCCCATGATGTGACATTGGCAGTTTGAAATTAGCCATGGTAGGAAAATTTACACCATTGAAAATTGGCACGTGGAATTTGGTTTCCTGTTTTGCTGATTACTTAAGAGTAGATTAGGGGCTGTAGCAATGGCTTAGTGGTAAAGAGAACCAGCTGCTCTTGTAGAGGACCTGAGTTCGATTCCCTCTACCCACATGATAGCTAACAATCATCTGTAACTCCAGTTCTAGGGGATCTGACAGCCTCTTCTGACCTCTGTGGGCAATGCATGACATGGATGCACTTACATAGATGCAGACAATATACTCACACACATTTAAAAAAATAGACTGAAGAAAAGTGATGGAGAAAATGTTAAGGCAAATTAAACTTGGAAGTTTGCTATAATAAGGCTGTAACTGTGTGTTAAATGGAACAATGACCGGAAACATTCTTTCTGTATTCTAAACTGTCATCGGATTCAGCTAAGAAATTGTTCTCGTCACTCAGGAGTGAATGATAAGCTGACATACATCTTCAATGCTTCACTTTTATCTTGTTAACATAAAGGAAAATGTCAGCCAATATTCATACTAAAGTCGCACATTCTTCAGGGACATGATGACGTCCTTCCTATACTGGAGAGTCATTGCAGTCTGATTTTTTTGCATGATGGTTGAATCACAACTGTAAGTTGGCTATGGACACAAGAATTTAATATAACCAGTGAAGGCATCTGTGTGTGGTTATATGGAATTTAAAATTACAAGAATCTGGGAAGACCATTAGTTGGTAAAACGTTTGCTGTGTAAGCATGAAGACCTGAGTTTGGATACCCATCATCCCTGTCAAAAGGTAGGTGTTGATATAGCATGCATCTGTAATTCCTGTACCTGGGAGGTAGAGACAGGAGGATCCCTGGGGCTCACTGGCCAAACTGGTGAGCTCTAGTTCAATGAGAGGCCCTGTCTTAAAAATAAAGTGGAGTCACCTAAGACTCATGGAACACAGTGGAACAAGGGGTAGAGAGAATGCTAATGCATCTCTCAGCTCTCATCTTTGAAGCTTTCATGCAACAGAGGATAATGAACACAGAAGGCCACAACTGGCCAAAGTGTAGAGAATAAGAGACTGCAGATTGCATGTCCATGGATAGGACTCTTACAGAAAAACCTTACCCACCCAGGGCTCAGCGACGATTGTGGAAGAAAGGGCTAAAAGATTATAAGAACCAGGGGTAGTGTATGACCATAAGGAAATAGAATCCTACAGGCTTCTAGGAACTTGCTCATATGAACTTATAGCAATGGTGACAAGCATGTCCAGGACCCATGCAAACTCAATCAAATAAAAGCTAGCATAGAACTGGGGAACTGGGCAGGAGGCCCCAACCTAAACCAAGGAACTATTGGTAGCTGATCACTGCTATGTGAGGGACAGTTGATCTTCTTAAAGGGACTGACTCTAGATAGGCTGAACAGCCTCCAATGGATGAACTCACCGAGAGATATCTAGGTACACAAACTTGACACGATAGGCTTTAATATAAAACAGAATGCGTGAAATCCTGTGGGCAGGCTTTGGAGGAGTGCAGATAGGAGAGGTCTAAACATGACTAAAAGGTATTGTATGAAATCCACAAAAAAATCAATAAACCATATACATTGAAAAAAATAAGACAGAGAGTAGTTGAAGACCTCTGGCCTTTACATGCATGCACATACATGTTCACATACAGCAACATATATGCATACCACTCACAAAATAAAGGGTATTATGTATTTCACTATTATTTATAAATTGCATTATATATCATTTATAGCCTCAAAGTTTATAATAAGCTTGTGCACATAAATACATGCATACTTTTCTCCAGAAGAGCCAATTGCTACATGTCCACTGAAATATTACTTCATAAGTCTCCATAACTTGGACTTGACTATGGGCAAAGTAAGGGATCTCCAACTTGACTGAATTTTAAGTTTCTGCTCTTGATGAAATGGGAACTAGAAATGCAAATTAACCTCCATTATAGAGAAATGAATGTTACCTTCATTGCACACCTCCAGGTCTGAGTGTGCTGAGCATCTGAAAGCAGAGTTGAGCAAGGAGGCCTCTGTTGATGCTGTAGGTGGTCTGTCCCGCTTGGGGAGTGAATGGGCTTCCGACCCTGTTGTAACAATATTGATGATTCCTGCCAGGTCCTGACTCATAAAAGAAGCTGATGTAGGTCAATGCATCCTGAAGTGGACATAAATCCTAAGGTTGCCCTGCCTGACCTCTGACCTTTTAGCAGCTGCTGCCTTCAGGCAGTTGGCTGAGCTGCTGAAGGGAAATGGGGATGTCGGGAGCTCCATAGAACTGAGACTTTTAAATGGACTTCATAATTTTTGTTCCACACTACACTGGAAATTCATAGATTAGGAGATGGAGATCACCACAAGTACTAGGCCTGTTTTGTTGTATTGACAGATCTGTAGAATCAGAATCTCTGGACACTAACAGAGGCCCCAGATAAATCATGTATACCCTCTAGAGATTGTACCTCATGGAGAAATTGCCAGGCATGGCCCCTGGCCATGCCTGGAATCTTGCTTCGTTAGATGAGAATAGCAGTGCTTTAGGTCATCTTCCTCCATCTTGGACACAGCTCAAATCCAGGAATACGAGCCCCCAGCCCCAGCTTGCTGCCACTGGTGAGTGAGAGATTTGTCTCAAAAAACAAGGTAGAGGCTGAGAAGGGTGGCACATGCCTTCAAGCCTAGCACTCAGAAGGTAGAAGTGGGCAGATCTCTGTGAGTTTGAGGCTAGCCTGGTCTACACAGCAAGTTTCAGGCCAGCTAGGGCTACATAGTGAGAGTGTCTCAAAAAGAAAAGCACAAACCCCCCAAAAAAACAAAACAAAAATACTGAGGAAAGGTTGCCTTGGCCTATACCTGCATGTGTACATACATGTACTCATATCACACGTGTGCATACCCCCATCACACACACAAAGCAAAGCAAAACTATATATACATAATGCGAATGCTCTTGTAAGACACAAATATATTGCATTTAAAAATTACCCAAAGAGGGGTTGGGGATTTAGCTCAGTGGTAGAGCGCTTGCCTAACAAGTGCAAGGCCCTGGGTTCGGTCCTCGGCTCTGAAAAAAAAAAAAAAAAAAAAAAAAATTACCCAAAGCATCCACATCAAGTAATGCTGTTTTTCTCTGGATATGATGGCAGGAAAAGTGTTTCTTGGAGGTTTTCACATGTGTGACAGAAAATGTATTACTTTTATAATTTAAAAAATAAACACTATCTTAAAAATAACGCAGTTGAGGAAGGAGGCATAAAAAAATGAAACAAGCTGGGCGTGATGGCGCACGCCTGTAGTCCCAGCACTTAGGAGGCAGAGGAAGGCGGATCTCTGTGAGTTCAAGGCCAGCCTGGTCTACATAGTGATTTCCAGGACAGCTCAGGCTACAGAAAAACCCTGTCTCAAAAAGCCAAAAAAAAAAAAAAAAAAAAAAAAAAAAAAAAAAGAAACAAAGCAAAAACCAAAACAACCCAAAGAAATTCACAAAACGACCATGGGGACTGTCACTCAGTCCTGACTGAGCTAGCGTTGACCCATAGCCCTTAGTCCTGGGGGCAGCAAGCTGAAAGCCCAGGCCAAAAAGGGTAGTGCAGCTCAGACAGCACCTACCACCAACATCTTTGATCCTGAGCTCTGCACCCCTGCTAAAAGACAACAAGATTGCCAAGTATGGGGGCACATAGCTTTAGTCCCAGCACTTCGGAGGCAGAAGCAGGTGGCTCTCTGTGAGATCGAGCCCAGTCTGATCTACACAGTGATCAGCTGGGGTACAAGGAGACCCTGTCTCAAAAAGACCAAAGAGATGGGGGGGGGGGGCAGGGGGGGAGGGGGAGAGAGAGAGAGAGAGAGAGAGAGAGAGAGAGAGAGAGAGAGAGAGAGAGAGAGAGAGAGAGAGAGAGAGAGAGAGAGAGAGAGAGAGAGAGAGAGAGAAAACAGGATCCAGGGATGCTCAGTTCCATCTCCAGCGGCCAAAGGGTGCTAGTTCAGCCCCATCCCACATGTACTGGCTCAATGGCTGGTGGGTGAATAAACAGGTGAACTGCTATTTAGCACAGGTGCCTGGGTGAGGAATCACCTGCAGCAGGAGCTCAACATGACTCTCCTGACTCTTGTTTGTGTTGTGGGCGGATAAAGTGCTACTCACTCTAGATACTTAAAACCTGGAAGGCATTTTTCAAACTCTGCCACTAGCAGCTGGTGTTGGGTGGCTCACAGGAGGTACTGATGAGTCCTGGAGTAAATAGCCCTTTGGAAATACAAAAAAGGCTGTGATGGGAGCCAATGTAGAGCTAGAATTTTAGCCCAGTGCATTTGCCTGAGGCTGGTTCATTTCATCATGCTGGCTTAGAGTCTGGGGCAGAGCCTTAGAGGAAACAATGTATGGGAGGGACTAGTGGGAAGCCAGAATTGATGCTCAAACAAAATGATTCATTTGGACAAACCTGACTACTAAAATTTGGCTCTGCATTGTCAGTGCTACTCCATTACAGCCATCTCTGGACATATGAAAGGTAAATGTCTCCAGGTTCATTGTTACCATGGACTTTTTAGTTAGGGGAGAAATTGACATACACAGTATCTAAATGGGGCTAGGATGAATTTTCAAAAAATCAAGCACAGAGTCAGAGCCAAAAAGAGCATGTGCAGTTTGCATACCATTATTATTATTTTTTTGCTTTTTCTCTTTAATTTATTATTACTTCAAATTATGTTCTAGGCTTTTTGAGGTAAAACTTTAACAGAATTATATGTAAAATGAAGACACAGTACTGACAGCAAACATTTTCCATGCAGTAAGTTTAACTGTGTGTTAATTATTAGAACAAGTAACAGTTCAATAAGTAGTTTTTTTCTTCCAAAGAGAGGCAATTTTTAATATATTTTTCCAGAAATAATTTGAAGCAGGTTACATAAAAAATATATACAATGAAGTTTAAGGGGGGGGGCGATGGGAATAAGAAATGAAAGGCCAAAGGATTTGCCAACATGGGGTCAACTTTGGTGGAATATTGAAGTTTTCCATTAGCTCTGTTCTTATTTTCTTCCTTTCTTTCTTTTCTTTTCTTTTCTTTTCTTTTTTTTTTTGGAAAATCCTAATGAGTTTATTGGGCTTGCTGACAGAGCATAGGATGGGGGTTTATTTACAGAAGAGTGGGCACCTCCCTATTTACAACTGTGCTGGAAAGTCCATACTCAAATAGAGATACTGTGACTTCCAACAGCTGCAAAATGGCGAGAGAGGTGCCTCATGACATTCTTGGCTTATAAATCCTTAGCCCCTCACCCATGTGCAGCTAAGGTTGACTGATTGAGTGGGAGGGGTAGCTGACTCCCTCCTCGACTCCTAGATGAGTGTGGGAAAGAGGTGTGACTATAGCTTGCCAGCATAGTGGTTGGAGGACACTTCCAGTTAACACTCCATCCCTTCCTCCGGATCATACATTCTTTCTGTGAACCTCTTCTGCAAAAGTCCCTGAGCCTTGGAGGGAGTGATAGGTGTGGGATGATCTTCCTCCCATGGTTGCAAGGCACTGAAGTTTTGGGTCACTGTATCATCTGATTTCCATGGGCTATTGGCCCATTTCAGTAGGAGTCCATCTATTATAAGGATTTCTTTATTGGTTGGGTTCCTTAGGAACTTGGCTGAAGGGTTGTTCTGGTGTTCCCGAGAGACAAAACAAGGAAGAAGGTAAGAATGAGTTTGGAGACCTGGACTTGAGTATCAGTCAGCTGTGTGACCTGGGGATATGTGTTTAGCCTCCCTCTGTTTAATCTGCAAAGTTAGGACAACAGAACTCCTATCATGGGGTGAGTTGAAGAGCTGAAAGAATTCTGCATAAAAACAGCACACTTCTCGGGACACAGAGGGAATCTGTTGTGTCTTGTGATGGTGAAGGTCATGGTGATCACTCTGGGAGCTGGGACAGGCAGGACTAGCTGGAGAGGATGAAGTGTGATGATATTGGTGCTCTGGCCACGGTGGGAGCAATGAACATTTTTTAAGAAAAACGGATGTTTTAAGGCTGGCTACATTTTGAAAACTCCAGAATCAGGCTTTGTTGATGTGGAATGTGCTGGACCTCTGAATAAGCTCACTTGGTGACACTTTCTTTGCCTCTCAGGAAACCATTGTAAGATACCAGTGTTGAGGTGTAGGACAGGCATGATTGCCATCCCAGTCACTGCCTGTGTCCCAGCCAGTCTGCTAGAGCTCACTGCTCTGGGCTTTCATTTCTTCTCCTCCTGAGGTCTCATCTCGCTGACCTAGGGATGAAAGGTCATTTGGGAGAAGGGTCTTTGAAGGGAAGGCAAGTCTGTCTCTGTGGAGCCAGAGGACTTCTGCCCTAACCCTGTGATTAGAAAGGTTCATAGCTGAGTGTGGCTCTGTGCTGGACTCCCTGCCAGATGGAGAGAAACAAGTGAGTCATGTGCAGATTAGACTTGGGAAATACTAAATAGAAGTGCCCAGTGAGCCCAAAGATGTGTGACCCAGAAATTTGGCCTGACGGTTGACAGTGCAGGGTCAGGCTTAGTAACATGTCCCAAGTTTTCTCGTTTTCATGGGATGTTCACTTACAGCTTCTCATCTCAGCCTTGAAGTGAGCGAGGACAGACAAAGCCTCTGAGCTGACTTTATGGACGAGGAACCAGAGAGGTTATATGACTGGATCAAAGTCCCACAGCCAAGATATGGCAGGCAGTGGAAGGATGTGGCCCGATGCCTATTTATCAGAAGAGGTTAAAAATAATGCCTGCTAAAGAACTTTCTCCAAAAGACTTCAGGAACAGTATTAAAGATCTCTCATTAATCCTCATATCTGTGCGGGAGTAATGTGGTTAAAAGTTCAATGATTGCAATGATCACGCTTATCACCCAATGAGAGCCTGAGGTACAGCTTTCTTAATGCCATGATTTCCTATGACACATGTGGGTGCATGTATGTATACACACCTCTGAGGAGGCTCCTGTGTGCGTGTAGCAGATTCATGTAGTACGTAGTGTGCATGTAGCATACATGTATAGATGTGTGGTATACACACATATGTGTATAGTATACACATATACAAATGTGTGTTTGCTCTTATTCCAAAATACTTTAAACACACATGAAGATGTCATCTGTGGTCTCAGCATAGGAGTTCTCTAAGATTTTCGGGTGTGCCAGTGGTATGAAAGCCTTTGCACAGAGGAAGAGGTAGGGGTAGGGGAGGGAGCTCATTCAGGGCAAGTTTTGAGTGTCTTTATAAGCTCTAGTGCAGGCAGCAAGTGCAGGTGCTGAGCACACCCTGGGCAGGAAATGGGAGTGGGAAAAAAGCCAGTGTATTGAAGCCCACCCAGCCCTTCTGGGTTCCCACCAGGATGGTAGGGTAGTGAAAGGAAACCTTCCCTGGCTGTCTGTGCTGTCATCACTGGCAAGAACATTGTTGCAAACCCACTTCAGGAGGAGTCCTGGCAGTGGCTGCCCAAATTTCCCTCCCTGTGATGCTCTCACAGAGCAGAAATGGAAAAAGGGTGAGGGTGGAACAGGTTGTTCGACTTCCGTAGTGCAGGGAGCAAGAGGGGAAGACCAAGATGATGAAAGGGGCCCTAGGTAATGCAGTTCCTTGGTCCAGCTGCTCAGGCTGCTTCCAGACCACACAACCATTCATTCTTACCTTCATCCTCTGTCTTAGTCAATTCAGGCTGCTCTAACAGAACACCACAGTCTGGGTGGCTTTAACAATAGACAATGATTTTGCCCAGCTCTGGTGACTGAAGTACAAGGTCAAGGCATGCGCAGATGGGTGTCCAGGGACAACCTGTTTCCTGGTTTGCAGACAGTACAATTCCCATTCTCACCCTGTTTCACATGGGAGGGAGCAAAACTGGGACATGGAGTGAGGCGAGATGGGAGAAAGACAATGAGAAGGAGAGAATGAGGGGAAGAGAGATAAAGAGGGAAGGCAGGAAGTTCTCTGGTTTCTTTCTCTTCCTACAAGGAACTATGATCAAGAGGACTCCATATTCATGACCTTATCAAAACCCAATTATGTCTCCAAAGCCCTGCCTCAGTAGAGGTTAGGATTTCAGCAGATGAAAGAGATATTAAGTCCATAACACTCATGGGTCTGTTCAAGGATGTTTTGGGCACATACTCACAAGAAGATACAGTTTAGTTTAGTGACAAGTAAATGGGCAATTGTATAAGACAAGTGCCAGGCACAGTGCAAGGGACTAAGTCCCCAATAAACACACAGGGTCACTGAGAAGCAATAAAGATGGCGCATTTCCTGCTGCTTCTTGGTCTGTGGGAGAAAGGCCTTATTTTTAACTCTATCAGGGCCCCTTCAACTGACCAACTTAGAGTCACATAGCTCTGGACCTAGCTCAGCTTGGAGATGTGACCTATCAGCTTTCTCTTCTTTCTTTGTGTTGACAATCCAAAATTAGGGGAAGGGATATCACTAAAACCTTTAAAACCTGGGCCCTCCCCCAGGACTTGGATTTTAGTTTCTGAATTCCCTTCTCCAGTTGGGAAAACTTTGATTCTCTGTGTGAGTATGTCGGGGGAAGGGTTGTTGTTGTTTTTTGAGACAGGGTCTCACTGGCCTCTGCCTCCTGAGTGGTAGGATCAAAGGCATGAATGACCATGCCTGGCTGTGTGACTCATTTTCTTTTAATAAAAGTTTGTTTGCTTCTTGCTTTTTGCTGGTCTGAGGTTTTTCCTGACTTTTAATTCTTTAACTGACTGAGAAAACGAAATCAGTAAACACCCTTAGACAAGTAAGGAGGCCACAACAATGAGCTAGGCATTGGGGTCTACTATCACCTTGGGGTATCATGAAGACCTCTGGGAGGAAGAAGTGCCCAGGCAGAGATGCCCAGGCAGAGATGCCCAGGCAGAGATGCACACGCAGAGATGCACAAGGGAGCAGCGTGCAGACACAGCAACAGCACATGCCCGACAAAAGTTGCTTCTCACTCTCCCAGATTCTCAGCCCTTCTCTGTAAACCTACACTGTTCAGATCTTTCTAGAATGCCTGAGAAATCATGAATTTACTGCCTTCACAGATCCAGCAGAAATGAAAAAGTATCACAGTGGGTTCTTGCTGGTGAGGACCGTTTTATTTTTCTGGAAGTGGCAATTTTGTGCATCAACTTGGTAAGCCACAGAAACAGATATTTGGTCAAAAGTTAGTCTAATTGCTGTGTGAAAGTCATTTTTAAATGAGATGTACATTAAGCCAATGGACTTAGAGCAAGGCAATGACCCTCCATAATGTGGGTGGACCTTGTCCATCACTTGAGAGCTTCAAGAGAAAACAAACGGAGATCCTGCAGAGAGGAGGAAAATTTGCTTCCTGATTATCTCTAGATTCAAACTTCAGCATCAGTTTTTCCCTGGGTCTCCAGCTGGTCATGAAGATTTGAACTTGTCAAGTCTTCACAACTGCATGAGCTAATTCCTTAAAACCAACCTTTTTTTTTTGTGTGTGTGCGTGTATGTGTAGATGCATGTGTGTGTGCATATGTCTCTCTGTGTGTGTGTGTGTGTGTGTGTGTGTGTGTGTGTAGTACACATATATACGTGTGTGTGACTTAGTCCGTGCCTTCTGCTATAACAAAATTCCTTAAACCAGGCAAGGTTTCAGCAGAGGGAAAGGGAGTGTCTTTCAACTTTGAGGCACATTATCCCAGTCACAAAAGCTTAGAAACTCATGAATCAGCTTCTGCAAAGTCCCCTTCTTTTATTTAAATAATTTTTATTTATTCTTCAAAAATTTCATGTATTTATACAATGTCTCTCGATCACATCCACCTACTACCACCTCCCTCTGGCTCTCCCCTGTGCCCCCATCCCATCTCCCAGTCAACTTCAGGTCCTCATGTTTTTTGTTGTTAATAACCCTCTGAGTCCAATTAGTGTATGGGTGTGAGGCAACCCACTGATACCCACTTCTTAATGCAACCATGGTGTGGCTTAGATCTCAACCTATGAATCTAGAGGGGACATCAACATTGAGACCAGACATACACGTGTCTATACAGTAGCTATGCATCCACAATTTTAACCAACAACAGATGGGAGTTGTAGTTGGGCCTGTGATGGTGGGTGTGTAATGAGCACGAGCAGAGCCTTTTCTTGTCATTATTCCCTAAACAATACAACAAAACAGCTATTTATAAAGCATTAGCATTCTCTTATAAGGAGTTTAGAGATGACAAAGAAGGAAGATATAAGTTGTTGCTATGTAGACACGATGCCATTTGTATAAGGGACTTGAGATGTGTGCTGTTGATATGTACACACTATGCTATTTGTATGAAAGACTTGAGGTGAGTGTTGTTGATATGTACACACTATGCCATTTATATGAAGGACTTGGACATCTGTGGATTTTGGTATGCACAGGGTCTGGAGCCAGTCCCCACAGCTGTGACTATCTAGAGGTGCTTCACTGTTCTCTGAGGAACCCTGCTATCCTTGCACCAGCCCAGGACTTTAGACTGTTTAACATTTTAAGTCGTTACAGCTTGACCACTAGGAAAGACCAGGCTTCTTGGCTTTTCCTGAAGATTCCAGGTGTTCACAGTATGATCTGAGAACCCACATGGTAGGTAATCCCATTCTTGCCCCAGCCTATGTAGACCCCAGAGTCTAGACTCATCCATTAACTGCCTGGGACTGGTTTCTTCACCTGTCACATGGCCAAAAGAGGCTAAGATGACATGGAGTAAGAGAGATTATAGAGTAACGATGGTAGCATGTATGATTGATGTAGTACTTTCCAGGAGTCAATGCCCATGTTCCACACATTACATATATCACCTCATTCGTTCTCACAGTAGAGCCAGGAGTTAGGTATTTCCATCAGCCCCATTCTAGAGATGAGGAAACTGAGGCCCAGAAAAACTTAGCTGCTTGGCCCTAGACTGGGATGGAGATCAGAAGGAGCTCACATCACAGTCTGACGTTTCTGTTCTGGGTCCGCTTGTCACCCAACTACAGGGAACTTCTCTCTGTTCCAACAGAGAACAGTGCCCTTGACATTGAGCAACCCAGAAGACTTATTTCTGCTGGGCTTTCCACATTAGATGCCAATGGCTGGACCTCAGTCAAGACATTGATGGGAGATTTCCTCAGTGAAATATGGTATGACAGCCAGTTATTTTCACTGACATCTGCACTGGAAAATAATGTGCACCTATTTTAAAAGTCCTGTTATAAGGAGATAACTTCCTTTGAGTTATTGGCCAAGGTGGCACAAGAGACTCCCAGACAGTAACGCAGTGTAGAACTGGGAAAATGAACAGCAGACCCCAATATTATCTGAAGGAATATTGACAACTGATTGCTGCTAGATGAGGAACAGCTGATCTTCCTAAAACAATCTAAACAAATCTAAAACATCTCTAGATAGGCTGACTAGATTCAGGAGATGGACAAGCACTGGGGAATGGTTGGGGTGTCAACAACACAGTGGAAGGTAACAGGGATGACAGAGTATATGGTCTCCAGTGTGTGGGAGGGGGGAGGCTATGGGAGGGTGCCATTTGGGAAGTGGGTATATAGATGAATAAGAGTGTGTGGGATGTTCTGTATGATATACACAAAAAAATCAACAGATTTTTAAAAAAGACATATTTGAGGAGGATGCATAAAATTTTACTTCATGTTAAATAGTAGAGATGATGAACATTACCAGTGAAATCTACCTGATGATTTTATATCCATGCTCAGCTACTAAGTATCTGAGTGTAACTGACTGTGACTAGTAACAATCAGATACATAGAGATTAAAGACACATGTGCAAACATCTAAGCAGTAGTAGCATTAAGAATGTAGGAAACAGTATATTTTAAAATGAGATGAGGATCTTCTTTAAAGGGTAAAAATTCATTCAATTTTATGTGTTACAGGGTTTATACTGAGTTCAATATTGTATGACTGTATTAATTCAACTGTAAACCTAAAAATTTACAGCCAATTTTGAAAGAGATGCATCTTAGCTCTGGAAATTGTTATTGAATA
>NW_008360304.1:5997170-6005036 GCF_000622305.1 Nannospalax galili | reverse complement strand
CATCTAGTAGCAAAAACAATGAGTCTTTCTGCAAAGAACAATATATTCTAAAATGAAATGGGGATCTTTTATAAAGGTTAAAAACTCATTCAATTTTATGTCTTAATAGGGTTTATACTGAGTACAATATTGTTTAACTATTAATTCAACTGTAAATATAAAAATTTACAGCCAATTTTGAGAGAGATGCATCTTAGCTCTGGAAATTGTTATTGAACATGTCAACACTGTTGTAATGAAATGCTTCTTCTAATTATGTGGTTATTAAATAAATAATTTTAAAAAAGGGGAAAAAAAAGTCCTGTTATAAATTAAAGCAGCTGAGTTATAAAAGCCTTGGGGAAGGTATTCATGCAAATGTAAATGTCAACATGACCCTTGCTGTCCGGGACCCTGTAATTATGCATTCTCTAGGCAGAGTGTCTGCCTCACTCTGCTCTGGTTGACCTGCTTCCCTCACTGGCTGGTTTGTGAATGCTCACTGTGGCGGCTCTTACTTGGGCACCATGTAACTGCTTCTCATTTACTCTGAGACAGCCAGGCCAGTGTAATGGCTCAGAGCATGACAGCTATGGGAGGAAGAACATTATAACTAAACCTGCATTTATAGATAGCAGCGATTAGCAGCGACAACAACTCACAATAATATACTGAATGCCTGTTATCAACCAGGTAATTATTTCACCGAAAAGAACCAGTATTCCATAATGATTAGGAATTTGCATTAGGCCACCAGATCCTGTTTCTACTCCTTATACTCCAGTGCTTTAAGTTCTTCCTTCCTTGATAGGGTAGGACTAATAATAACACTGGCCTTTTAGTACTACTGTAAGGATTAAATGAGTTAATTAATCAATTAATTAATTAATTTACTTTTTAAATTTTATTAATTATTTTTATTTTATGTATGTATTGCCTGCATGTAGGTAAGTGCATTGTGTCATGCAATGCTGGTGGGGGTCAGAAGAGGTTGTTGGATCCCCTGGGACTGGAGTTATGGATAGTTGTTAGCTGCCATGTGGGTTCTGGGATTTGAACCCGGCTCTTCTGCAAGAATAACCAGTGTTCTTAACTGCTGATCCATCTCTCCAGCCCCAATGAGTTAATTTATTAAAAGCACTTAAGCAGCACCTGGATCAGCACACACACCTACACACACACACACACACGCACATGCACACACACACACACACACACATACATACACAAGCACTAATGTGTTCATGTGTGCATACAGCCAGCCCTCTGAATCTTCAGAGTCCATATTCAACAATGCATCAAGAATAGAAAAAACTGTCCATACTAAATGTGTGAACTTTTATTTTTGTCATTATTTTCTAACAGTGTAATATGATAGCTGTTTACATAGTATTTACGTTATATTGGTGCCATAAGAAACTGGAGATGATTTCAAGCATGGGGATGTGCAGATGTTCTATGCAAATACTACACTGTATTATATAAGAGACATGGATATCTATGGATTTCAGTATCTACAGGGAGTCCTGGAACCAATCTTCAGAGGCTGTTAGGGAACAACTCTGTGTAAGCACACACATACATGCACACACACACAAATTATATTTATGTTTATATTTACTATTCCTAATAGTCTGGTCTTCTCATTTTAGAGACAAAAAGGGGTCTGTTGGAGCCCTACGCCCATCCTCTCTCCCCCGTGCCCTATTTCTGTCTGCTGTGTGCATGGTGATATGCCAAGGTTATTATCTACATAATGGACCCTAATACCTTCATATGATAATTTTCTGTTCTCTCTGTCTCAAGACCAGCTATGGACAAATGGCAAGGAAACCAGACTTGGGAGTGGGCAGTAGGAAAAATAGAAGAGAATGCAGGGTATTCAGGGAAAACTGTATATGGATGAACACACAAGGTGACTTTGAAAATAGCTTCTCAGAGGCTCTCTGCCCATAGGTCCTCCATGCTGGAGGATCTTCTCTGCCTCAGCTGAGCCTGCCTCAGGGGTACAGTCCACAGGCCCTGCCTGTGACCTTTCAGAACTCATTCTGGGAAGCTCATTCCTTACTGCCCCCCATCACTCCATACCCACTTCCACAGCCAGCGTTCATGTCTCAGTTAATTTGTGCTACTATTAAAAAATCACTGCCTGGTCAATCTATAAGGTACAGTGATACATTTTTCTCTTAGAGCTAGAGGCTAGGAAATCTAAAATCAGCAATGCTGCCAGGTGCTTTGCCAGGTAAGCCTGTTCTCTGTCTCTAAGATGGCTATAATGTTCAGAGGGAGACTGAAACACTGTGTCTTCGCCTGGCAGAAGGGCAAGTGACCCACATATTGGGGAAGCTTCTTTAATAAGGGCCTTAGACTTTCATGGGGTGGGGGTGGCTCAGTGTTAGAACATCTACATTGCCTGTGTAAGGCCCTGGGCTCATTCCTACCACAGTAAACTAAGAACTAAGTAACTAGCTGACTGACTCTGCCAACATCTTGGTTTCTGTTTGCTAGGCTCCTATAAACTAATAAGGTTCTGCCGTTTGAGTAACCTAAGTTGTGATAATTTGAAGCATCACATAATGACACTGCAGTAACCCACCCACCACATCTTCGACAGTGGTCATGAAAGATTGTGATAGAGTTGAAAAGTTCCTGTTGCCTAGTGACACCGTAGCTGTGGTAACACCATAGTGTAACATGTTTGTGGTGATGCTGTACACACACCCACTGTGCCACCAGCTATATGAAAATGCAGCATGTGCAACTGTGTGCAGTGCATAACACCTGACAATGAGAATAAGTGACTACGTTTAATATTTACTATACATTTTTTCTTTTTTAAAAATTTTTACACTATATTACGTTTTAATCACTAGTTAGAGTGTATTCTTTCTGAAAACAGCATTAGGCTCCACCGGCAGCAGCCTTATGCCTGCCATTTGCAGAATCTTAAATGCATCAAGAGGTCATGTCACGTGGCTGACCTACTCATCTAGGTCTGTGTGAGTGCATGCTATGATCTCCCAGGATGAAATTCCTAAGGATGCCTCTATCAGAATGTATCTCTGTTATTAAGCAGACTTGGCTGTACATACAGTTCAATCACAGTGTTATACTTAGTTGATACATTGTTTCTACAACTACTCCATCAGTTTCTTAAAGGCTTGAACCATGTTGCCTTTAGACCCAGTGCAGTGCCTGACACAGTATGCATGCGGACAAAAAAAAAAGGCTGAGTGGGTGTGGTGGTGCCTGCTTATAATTCCAGCCTTGGGGAGGCAGAGACAAGTAGATCTCAAGCTCACTTACACTAGCCAGTCTAATTTACTTGGTGAGTTCCAGGCCAGTGAGAGACCTTGTCTGAAAAAAGATTGAGGAATGATACCCCAGGACTGTTGTCTGGGCTTCTAAAGGTAGGTGCATACATGTGCATGAACATGAGCACTTATACCTGTGTGCACATGGATGTGTATGCAAACACACACACACACACACACACACACACACACACACACTCGTGCTCACATAGAAAAGCACTGTAGAGAATCTTAACCATTGTCCTAATTAACTACAACAAAGACAATAATTATGAGGCTGTTATGCAGATGACTCTATGACCCTCTTAATTATAGCATCACCAAGATGTGCCTCCCCCCCAGGAAATAACTGTTCTCAATTACTTGCCTCATAATCAATGAGGGTAGGCCTCAGCATTGATGCTCTGCAGTGGAGCAAGGAGAAAGAATAGAATCATTGGAGGTTCTTTTCCATGTGCTAAACTGATTTTTGGAGACTTACATTTCAGGGATGGAACAGGGATGAGGGACTGGGTACAGCCTGGAGTGACGTTAGGGCTAGCTGTGGCTGGCACAGGGGTGTTCACACCTGTATGCTCCCAGTCAGCACTACACACCTTTCCTGTTCCTGTGGTGTGTGTCACTCAGGGTATCTCAGAAGAATACGGCTACTGGAGCCATCCTTCCTAGGACCTGCTCAGCTGCCAAGAAAGACTTTTCTGGAGACACTGGAGTCTTGATTCAGACTTGTATAATATTCCACTATCTTATTCCAGGAATAATGAGCAGAAAAATGGGAGGTTTTCTGAATGTGATCTGGGGGCTTGCTCTTCAGTTCCAGTATAATTTTCCCCAGCCACCAGTTAGCATTTGCATAATGTATGGCAGGCTGTATATCACCATTTGAAAAGACTGAGATAAGAAGATCCATTGTGCAGCTAAACAAACTGCATTTGAATTTGAGTGATTTCTAATGGAAGTTTAGCATGGAATTGCCACTTGACAGTCCTTAATATGTAAAAAAAGCTCAAGTTTAGTCATCAAATATACATAGAGATTAGAGAAAAAAATGCAGCTAAACAAACTGCATTTGAATTTGAGTGATTTCTAATGGAAGTTTAGCATGGAATTGCCACTTGACAGTCCTTAATATGTAAAAAAAGCTCAAGTTTAGTCATCAAATATACATAGAGATTAGAGAAAAAAATGGGTATTAATAATGATTGCCTCTGAGATACAGGATTGTGAGTGATTTAATTGCTTATGTTTTTAATTTGCTAATTTTGAAAATGAATATCTCTGTATGATATAGGACCATGTGTCCTCAGCATGGACAGCAGGTGTTTGAAGCTGCCGTGTTCTTGCATCCAACCTTCTGCCTCCATGAGCTACAGCCCCAGCCTTCAAAGTCACTTTCGTAAGGGTCTCTATTTTCTTTATTCAGGAGCCAATGAAGTTCAGAGCCAAAGATGGAGCCAAAGATGTCCACTGAGGTCTATCCCAGGGTCACCTTAGAAAGAAGCAACCAATTAGAGATTCCTAATCTCTTACTCCAAGACAGAACTCCTCCTCCAATGAAGCCCATCCCTTTTTGCTATAGATTAAAGCTGTTAGCTGTATTTGAACCTCAGTAGAAGGAGGTATTCTATTTTACAGTAGTCCTGAGTTTGCTTCAATGATAAAATAATTACAATTCATATTTGCATGATGCTTGAGAGTGGATTGTCACTCTAGCTGTGCAATACAGATGTCTGGGGGCTTGTACCAAAGCCCTTACCTGGCCCACACCAGCATGCTGACTTCTTCAGTCTGGCCTGGGGCTCTTGGAATCAGCAATTTCAAAATGCAGTCAGTGCAGAGCTGGAGTGTCCACTATCCCAGGTAATCCCTAGGCTCACCACAGGCAAGGGGAGGCTGCCCTGTTTTCCAGGCAGGTCTTTTTATGCCTACTACTTTAAAGCTTTAAGCCTCATTCTACTTCTGAAGTTTCTCCAATTTTCCTTTTCTTTTGTGAAATCTGCAATTGGTATGCCTTCCCCTTGAAAATTCACCAGGTGTCTGAATAGATGCACTCAGCCCTTGAGAGCCTGCTGTACTCTGATTCCCCAAGCACTTGGAACATTTTGGTCTTAACATTTTTGCTTTCCAAAGACATCAGGAGGGCCTTCCTGCCTCTCTGGAACCAGTATTATCTTGTCCTCTGTTTAAAGCAGGATGAAACACTGCAAATGCCTTAGGAGCCAGGCAGACACTGGGAAAGTATTTTAGTGGTGGTTTAATCCAGTAGGCCCTGTGGTATGCGGAGTATGCTAGTGGAGTGTGGAAGGCCCAAGCTGTGAGCTGTGACCTTGGGAAGATTGCTTAGCAGGTCTCTCCTGTGGAGTATATTAGGACCATATTTTTAATAGCCCCCACAGCAGTCCCTACAATCTCAAATATGTGTTTTCCTCTATTTCATGTTCACAACTATACCTTAGGGACAACTTTTACATCTCATTCTACATCCTGGGCAATTTAGATTTTAAGCGGTTTCAATGAATTTTAAGTTCTAAAATCACAGACAAAACTTGGGTTTTGAAGTCAAACTCCTTTAGCTCCTTTCACCCCATGAGCATTTTACTTGTCCACTGTACCATATCAAATTCTCTAAAGATGCCAATCATGTTCCCTATGTCAAAGAGCTGATGATGGTAGGATTGTATGTGATGAGGCCAGGCATTTACCTGCCTGTTGTTGCTGCGATAAAGCATTGTTATTAATAAAAGGCAGAAGAGAGAGTGACCAGAGTGGTGTGGGATAGGCTCCCCTCCCCTGTCACCATGACCTTTCTCGTTCTCCCATTCTCTTAAAGCTTAAAAGCTCTGGACCCAACCTCATCTGACAAAAGGAGATATTCTAGGGGGTAGAATCCTGGTTTCAGTATTTTGCCTCTGTTTACAGTTTCTTGGATGAGGGCAATTTCAGGCAGATTGAAAACCACTACTTACAAGGAGATCACCTGCTAAATGTCTTTAGATCCCGAGACACACACCACCTGGCACATAAGGGAGTAGAGGAATTGGAAATCTAGGTTAAATCTGATTCCACCATTCAGCAGAGAAAGGCGCTTACTCTCTTTGAGCCTTAGATTCTTCATTTACGAAAAAAACAAACACAATACATAGCAACAAGGCCATCCTCTACTGTCTCCAGGGCTGTGCTGAGACATAACAGTGACCAACATGGTACGCTACTGCGCTCACACTAAAGAAATGCTGACACACTCTGCAGAGGAAAGGCAGCGTGACAGCATTATAGTGCTTAATACATATTTATTGATCCTCACGAGGTCTTACCTACCCATCTTTTCTTCACTCTTAAATATGAAGCCAGGGGGAAATAAATAAGAACTATAATTGCACCTCACACCTCAGGACTCCCTAGGCATCTCACATTAATAGGTCTCTTCAGCCTTCCTCTAAGTGCTAATAATTCCTGGGCATTGTGATGGTAGCACTTTCTTCCCAAGATGAATTGGCCCTGGTAAGAGCCAGGCTCCTTCCCAAATCTCATTACAATCAGCCTTGATGGCAGCCAGGCTTCACAATGTAACACAATTAGAGCTTTTAAACCATTATCTCGACACTGAGTGCGTCATGCTAATAAAAGGGAGTGTGGATGATGGAGCTAGGGATGGGTGTGTAGCCCTGACACCAGTGCCTCATCCCATAATCCTCACTACAGAAGGAGGTGCCTGATTGACCTCATACCACGAGGAGTAGAGCTCCAGCCCAGCCAGGCAGCATGCTCAGTGTTGTAGTGCAGGGTGGGACACTGAGCTGGCCCTCTCACTCCTATGGACAGTCATCCTCCAAGGACTGCCCTTCCAAGGTTCCCTTTCTGCTAAAGGTAACGAAACAGTGTTTTTGGAAGGCATCTCTGTGATGAAGAGGTTACTTAGGAGGCAGCAAGTCATGTTCTGAAACTCTGTGTTCTCTTGCTGGGCCCTAAGCTTCTGAGTGGGTTCCTCACCCATCCTTTCATTCAACAGCATCTGGGCATACCTGGAATAGGTAAGGTACCAGGAAGAGAGCATCTAAAGATGACAGTCTCACTGTTCTTCTACCTCCCACTTATCTCCCGTAGACCGTGTTTCTGACCTTTTCCATGGTGTAGGTCCTTGCCATTTCGTCTCTGGGTATTGCACAGCCTGCGGCCTCCTCCCCACCAGGCCCTCCTAGCTGCTAAAGCAGTAACCTGGAATGGAGTTCCCAAAGTGTGGGGCAGGATCCCTTCTCAAAGATCTTTGTGCTTAGTCCCTGCTTTGCCCCCAGATGGCCCTCCTTCTGCTCCCTGACCTGCTCTATCACCCAGCTTTCCTTCAAGCCCACATCCCACAGCCCTTGAAGCTTCTGTCTTCCTCTCTCTGACCCCCAATACCAGCTGTTCTTGTTTCTTGATTTTTCTTTAACTCTGACCTTAAAGGTGTTTTCCTCTGAGCCTTACATGGCTAGTTCCAGAAATATTCTTGAAATTCAGACCTGGGCTCACATCACTTTCTCTCTTTCTTTCTTTCTTTCTTTCTTTCTTTCTTTCTTTCTTTCTTTCTTTCTTT
>NW_008360304.1:5944000-5997156 GCF_000622305.1 Nannospalax galili | reverse complement strand
TCTCTTTCTTTCTTTCTTTCTTTTTTCTTTCTTTCTTTCTTTCTCTCTCTCTCTCTTTCTTTCATGTGTATGTGTGTGTGGTATATATATATGTACATGTGTTTGCATATGTGGGGGTGTACATATGTGTGAGAGTTTCATGAGCAAATCTCAAGGTTGATATGTGTAATAATGTGTAATCTACCTCCATCACTCTTCCACTTTTTTCCTCTGAGGCAAGGTTTCCCAATTAAACCCAGGGCTTGCTAATTCAGCAACTCTCAAGAGCCACCTTGCTCTAAGATTTCCGGTCTCTGCCTTCCAAGGCCAGAATTACAGGAGGTCCACCTTGCTTACCCAGCATTTACATGGGTGTTAGGGATCTGAACTAACCCACATGCTTGGACAGCAAGTGCCTTAGTTATTGAGTCATCTTTCCAGCCTCTCACATCACTTTTCTAGAGATGACTTTCCTGAATGATCCAGCCCATAGAAGTCTGTTTTAATTCTTTTAAAACATCTACCATTACCGGATATGGTTGTTTATTGACTTATGATTTTCTATTCCTTTCTAGACTGGACTGTAAACCTTATGAGAACATGTTTATATCATTCACAAACATATCCTAAAGCTCAGAAGAGTGCTGTACACAAAGTAGATGCTGAACAATTATTTGGGTGGATAGATGGACAGATGGGTGTTTGGGTATATGGATGGAGAGATAGTGCATGGATGGATGGGCCGTGTATGCATGGATGGGTAGATGAATGGATGGTGGATGAGATGCATAGATGGATGAGTGTATAGATAGGTGGATAGACAGATGCTGGGAATTCAAACTCAGGTCCCCATGCTTACAGAGCATGTGTTCTTATCCACTGAGCCATCGTCCCAGCCTCCTGGACTTGATTTTGCAAGGAAAATATATCTTTTGTTTGGTCAAGCCAGTGTCATTTGTTCTGTTATTTATAGATGATCTTACTCCTAACTGATCTAGAACTGTGAAGATGTATCCTACCCAGGTCAGGAAATGGTTGAGCAGGCCACAGTTCTCAGAGATTTGGAGAACTCCGGACAGCAAGGATGAAGTCCAGGTGGTTTGCTGCAGGGCAGACTCATGAGTCTAATAAGGCTTTTAGAGACCTCTAAGCTCTTGGCTAGATCTTGTTCTGACTAATTCAGTAAAAATAGTCATCAGTTGGGCCTTGTGTTAGACTGTGAAAAAACCAAAGTGATATTCCTCTTGTAGTTCACTGCCCCTTCTATCAATAAAGCTTTTTGCCACATCAGTATTTCCAATCAGCATTGATCCTTCCCTCCTTTATGGTTCCATGATTCTTTGTAGCTCTTGCACAGTGGGTTGGCTTTGTGGACATCCAACCTGTGCCATCCACAGGGCTGTGAGTTTATAAATTGCTGTACCTTAACTTAATGTATTACTGTCACTTTATGAGATTCTTAATTTTTACCAACGTGCTCCTGCTTTCCTTCTGTCCTGCATCCCACCAATGATGTAGTCAGTCCAGCCTCCACTTAGAAACTTTGTAACTTTGGGCCTTGTCTTAGCCTCTGAACATTTGATTCCTCTGAACCTCAGAGACCTCATGAGGAAATGAGAATACTACTAATTACTTTGCTAGGTTGTTGGGAGAACCAAAAGAGACGCCAGGTGGCTTGCTGCACGTCCTCTCCACTGAGCCTGACACAGACTCTGTACCACTTCCTTCTTTTGCTTAGGCTCTCTGGATTGTCTCTTCCTGACAAATTCACACCAAGGTTAGGTTGAGCATACATCCATCTTCATTGTTGAAGTCCATGGTCCCAAAGGTAGCTAGAAAGGACTCCATAAGAGAAAACTCCTGTTCAAGAAAATAAAATTTCTGCCCTGGATGGTGAGCCAACATTCCAGTTGGGCTGGGTCAATTACCCAGTCTAGGCATCACCCCTAGGAAGGTGTGAGTTCACCTTAAGTCGTGCTAAAGAGGTAGGCGGAATGACTAGGGCTGTAATGTGATGGTGAACGTTTCCTTCCTGGAATCCCCAACCCTGGAGCAGCAGTTTACTGAGTACAGACATGCAGCCTCCGAAGTCTGCCAGCCTTTCTGAATTCCTCAGACTTCTTCATAGAGCTGCACCCTCTCATTTTCTTCTATCTCTCTTCTGGGCATGCTGACCCTAACACTTGGGGCTGCCCCAACATTTGGGGTTTCTTGCTTTCTCCCTACCTTGAGGCTGGTAGTCCGCCACGTGTCTGACCTCCATGCTGGCTTTAAAAGGCATGGCTTTTCTCCTCCTCTCCATCCTCCTCCTCCAGGCAGCTGCTGAGATTTGCAGCTCGCCTGCCTTTAGGGTTTTTCTTTTAACTGCTACTAATTTTCCTTAAGTTTCCATTTGAGTCCATTCTTAAATTATTTTATTAATGAGGCTAAGAACCCCAAGAGGGGACCCTGATTTCCCTTGTGTCACAATGCCTCATTTAGAGAAATGTTAGTCAAATTCTTTGAGGGCTGAGGTTATTTCAGTTTCTTACAGTAGTGCCTGAGATGGACTCGTCTTTAGAAGGTATGAGATAAAGGTTAGTTAGTACAAGAATGTTATTCTGAGTGTTTTTAGGAATCTGCTGGAGTCATCTTCTTTTATAGCTGCATTTAAGGGGGAACAACAGATTTTACAGCAATATAATAAAGAAACCATATTCAGGATTTTATGAGACTCAGAAGTCACCATCCCAGCTTGCCCAACAGAACAGTCAAAGTCTCGTCTCATCCCAGGTAGAACATCTTCGGGGGATTAGATTAGACTGGACTGTGCCATAAAGAATCAAATGCAGCCAGAACCAGGCTTCTTTCAGGGTTCCAAGGGTGAAGTCCATGGAACAACACTCATTCTTTTTCAGTCAGCCATTGTCAGCAGCCCAAGACTTACTTTAGGACTGAAGTCGCATTGTGATGCTGATGGTGAGCGACAAACCTGCTTACCAGACAAAAAAAAACAGTCAGCATCTAGACCTAGTGGCTTAAACTGAATAGGTCAGAGAGAAGCCAGTGGTATTGATGTAATAATTGCAAAGGAGGACTCTTAGGGGAGGAAAGAACTACTTTTTTTTCCATTTAGAAAGACTGCATCTTGAGAGGAAACCTACCTATTTCTAGCCAATGCATCTATAGCTTACACAGCTAGTTCAATAGCAGAGAATGCAGATGCCACTCTTCAAGCACCAACTCTTATTACCTCGGCAACACCATGAGGGAGATGCGTTGATCTAACTCACTCTGCAATCAAGTAAATTGAGGTTTCTGAGGATCAGTAAGTTGCTCAAGGGCAGCTTGCTGGCAGGCCCAAGCTGAGTGATTCTAAAAGCTACTTCTTTGTGAAGTACGTGAATCTCAAGTGTACAGCTTTGTATAGCACATGCATGTCCTTGCACATGCATGCCCCGCAACTGCTACTCAGACCCCAGTACTGAATACTAACTGCATTCTAGAAAGTTCTGTCATACTGCTTTCCAGTTAGAGCAGAGGCAGCCCCCCTCTTTCGACATCTATCCCAGCAATTAGTTTACTATACAATTTTCTTGCTTGTTTCCCTTTTTCTGATTTGTTTTGCTTCAAAGACAAATTGTGGCCTCCTCTGAAGCTTGCTAATTCCTCTAGATGTGAATGAGGATGTGAGCATTACACCCTCAAGCCTTCTGACCTAGGCTGTGGCTCTTACCCTCTGGCTGAGACAGGTCCACCTCTGACATCTGCAAGACCCAGACAAGAGTCACATGAAGACCCACACACCGTTCACCTAACTGTTCTGGCATTACAAACAAAACCAGCAGCCTGTTAAATACATTTTTTCTTGTCTCAAGAAAGAAACATCAAAACCTGTTAGAAGGTCAAGTTTTAATTGAGAATGCTCAGATTCCACAGAGTTCTAGAATGTGGTGAGGGAGAGTTATCTCCACACTGACAACTGTCCTCAAATCCTGCCTCCAGCCCCCAGGTGATGCACATGCCACCCCAACCTCTCCATCTAAATTCTGTCCACAGTCCCTATGAAAAAAGAAGTCTTCCCATCAGACCAAGGGGCATGCTTGCTGCTGGCTAAGTTCACCTTGGGGGTGTGGAGGTACAGATCTGCAGAAGATGAGTTCTTTGTACCCAAAGAGAGAAAGGGAGATGCAAGATCCTGGTAGAAACAGTCACTTGCGGCTATAGATTCTTCATGCCCCAAGGTGTCACACAGCCCAAGGAGGCCAGACCAAGAGTGCTCGAGGCTTAGAGCACCTTAAGAGCCTCATTCAAGGGTCAGTCTACAAACCTGAGGCAATCTATCTCAGTTAGGAGATAATTCTCTTCTTTAAACCCCCTTCACTGCGAGCTTGTCATGTATCTACCAGGCAATGGGCCATGCACGGAGAAACTTCACTGAGCTCTAGTTTCTCAGAGCGTCCAGTCTGCTGAGGGGTCCAGCTGCTTAGCAGTCTTGCCCCAAGATAGAAATACACAGAAAACAGTTGGGGAGATCTTTTGGCATGAGGTGACATCTAAAGAGTCCTAAAGAGTGAGAATTCACTGAAGAAGCAGGGAAGGGTATTTTGTGAAGAAAACAGTCATGAAGGCTCTGCAGCAGTGAGTGGGTATGAACAGTGAGGTGAGGGAACAGGAGAGGCCAGCATGTGGTGTCATAGGAAGATGGAGGGCTGAGGCTTAAGACACAGCGGGACATGTAGGAATCAACGTCTCTAGACATGGTGTTGGGACTGATATAGAGACGTTGAGATTATGTAGAAGATAATCCAGGTGACAGTATACCATGTAAACCCAGTACTCAGGAGGTGGAAAAATGAGGACATTCAAGGCCAGCCTCAGCTACATAGTAAATTCAAAGTCAACCTGAGTACATGAGATTGTGTCTTAAAAAGAAAGCGTACACACACACACACACACACACACACACACACACACACACACACACACATCCTAGAAGGAGTTAACAAATGTCTGATTTTTCCTCTGAAGTATAAACTAGCTCCGATCTAGCAGGTACTGTTGTATACTGGGGATACTACTGTGGGCAAGGCAGGAAAGGTCCCCTGCTCTCAAGGGACTTCCATTCTCATGAGAAGGCAGGGACGTCATAGATACAAACACAAATCAGAAGTGACAGGTGAGTTCTCTGGATGATGAGTAATGGGAGAGAGCTGAAGGAGGAGGCATAGTCAAGGAAGAGGGAGTTGCTCCTCTGTTCATGTTTCTTCAGCCAGTGTGTATTTGCTGAGGGCCTTGGAAACTGGCTCTATAATGGGGAGAGTAAATGAACACTAACCCTGCTTTCATGGCATTTATGTCTCACAGGAGAGTCAAATGCTATTCAAATAGTCATGCACCACATTAGAACATGTATATCAATGATACATGGCACATAGGACGGTAGTCCCATTAGATTATAATGGAGCAGGAAAAGGCCTATGGCCTAGTATCCTAGTTTTGTTTCTGTTGCTGTAATAAACACCATGACCAAAAGCAACTTGGGGAAAGGGGGGTTCATTTCACTTATAGGTTACAGTCCTTCATCAAGGGAAGCCAGGGCAGGAGCTCAAGCAGGAACGTGGAGGCAGGAACTGAAGCAGAGACTGTGGGGGAATGCTGCTTCCTGGCCTGCTTCCTTTGGCTTGCCCACTTTTCTTTTTTAAAAATATTTTATTTATTTTTATTTTATGTGTATGAGTCTATTGCCTGCCTGTGTGTAAGGGCACCCATGTTGTGCAATGCCTGTGGAGGTCAGAAGAGGGTGTTGAATCCCCTGGAACTGGAGTTACAGATGGTTGTTAGCCACCACGTGGGTGCTGGGAATCAAACCTAGGTCCTCTGGGAGAATAGCCAGTGCTCTTAACCTCTGAACCCTTTTCCTAGCCCCTTCCCCCCCAATTACTTTTCTTATATAGCCCAGGCCCACCTGCCTAGGAACGGCACCACCTACAGTGGGCTGGGCCCTCCTACACCAAACAATTAAGAAAATGCCTCATGGACCTGGCCACAGGCAAATCTGATAGAGGAAATTCTTCAGTTGAAGTTCCTTCTTCCCAGGTGGCTCTAGGTTTGGGTCAAGTTGACAGCTGACGCTAACAATGTCACTTAATATTTCTACTGTGACTTTTCTGGGTGTAAATGAATATAAACCTGAAGATACCATTGTGTTTTATAAGCATACAGTATTCAATATGGTAGCATGCTCTATAGATATGTAGCCTAAGAACAATAAGGCTGTACGGTGTGTAAACCTAGGCTATTGTTTGTAAATCTGTCAGGTACACTCTGTGAATTGCCTATTTATACACGTCTCAGAATGCATCCCTGTTGGGGACCCCTGCTGTTTAGGGTAGCAGTCTCCCTGGGGAGACTCCCCTTCTCAGCGGGGCGCCTTCTGCTCTCCTCCCTGACTTACTTTTGAAATGCCTGTCACAAGAGACATGCCCTCCAGCACAGGAGCTACCAGGTTTTAATCAGGCATTGTCTGACAGCCTGATAGAAGCCCACCGCCCTATGTAAATGAAGCATTCCAGGGGTACCTATCAGCTAAGGCTTCTTCTACTGTCTCCACACTATAAATAGTCCTAGTTTTACCCCAATAAAGCTGGAGCTGGAGCTGAATCACTGAGATCTGAGCTGAGTCACTTGTCTGAAGCTGTAACACTAAATCCTGTGATCCAGTCTGGGGGTGGGGGCTATCCTTCCGTCATCGACTCACGAAGATGCTGCTTTCGCCATTTCTCGCACCTCCCCTCGTGACCTGGTGGCCAACAGGTCTCAAACTTAGAGAGAGAGTGCATGGTGGAAATTGAAACGGAACCCGACCAGGCAGCTGACAGCGGTCCTAGAGCCGCCAGCTCTGGTAGCAGAGACCCACAGCAACGCCGTGCACGAAACCTGCGCACCCCAGCAGTGGAGAGCCAGGGGCCCGAAGAGCAGACGCGGCCCGCGGGACCCGCTGCACTCCAGCGACATGTGGGAGACCAGCGCCACACCCAGCAGCTGGCGCCCCGAGATCCCTGCATGCCCATACATCCCCTTTGTTAAATGATGCATGACTGTATCCCTCCACTAAAATGCATTCTTCAAAGAAAGGTACATGAGTCTTTGGCAGAGTGTAATCAAGGAGCCTGACCTAAAGTGGTATCTTGAAAAGGCTGCTTTGGGAAGGTGGAAGAGAATTCCCAGGCCCATGGAGGGAGGGGGCAAGTGGAATATGAGGGCTAACTCGTCAAAGAGGCTGGAAAACAAGGGGCAGAGCAGTGTAGACTAAAGCCACCCAGCCAGCAAGGGTCCTGCCATGCCCAACTGGGACTAGGCTTCTTTGGCAAGTTTCTTTTCTTTCTTTTTCCATTTATCATGCCTGTAGGGGGTGTACATGTGCGTATGCATGTTTTACATGTGTGTGGGAACCTGTGTATGGGTGGTGAGAGTGCACGTGGTGTGCACATATATGAGGCCAGATGTTGATGTCTGGAATCATCCTCAATTGCTCTCCACCTTATTCATTGAGGCAAAGTCTCTCAATCAAGCCCAGAGCTTGCCCAGATGGCTAGTCTGGCTAGCCATCTTGCACTGAGAATCTGCTGTCTCTACTGTCTGAGGCTAGAGTTACATGTGAGCCACCACACACACCTAGCATGGCATTTTTGTGGGTTCTGGCGATCTGAACTCTGGTCCTCCTGCTTGCACAGCAAGCACTTTAATGACTGAGTCATTTTCCAGCCCTTGTTTCTTAAGCATATGTTTTTACTGTGATAAAATATACTGGATATAACATTTACCATCTTAACCACTTTTAAGTATGTCATCCAGTGGAGCTAAGTGTATTCACAATGTGAAGCCATAATTGTTCACAGAGTGTATTCATCACCCCAGACAGGCACTGTGGCCACCAAGACAAAGCACCCCTTTCCCCCTCCCCTTGTCCCTTGTTATTTATTTTCTGCCTTCTGTCTCTACCGATTTGCTTATTTTATACAGTTCATATAAATGGAAATAGGCACTGTTGGTTCTTTTTGTGTCTGGCATATTTCATAGAACCTAAGATTTTTAAGTTTTCCTTAGATGAAGGGTGTGTCAGAATTTCACTTTTTATGACTGAATAATGTTCCACTGTGTATATGTACAGCACATTTTATTGATTAGTTGATCTGTTGATGAACATATAGGTCACTTCCACCTTTTAGCCATGGTGGGTAATGTTGCAATTAATATTCATGTATAAATATCTGTTTCAGTTTCTATTTTCAGTTCTCTGAGGTTTGTAGCCAGAAGTAGAATTCTAGGTCATATAGTAATTCTGTGTCAACTGTTTTTTGAGGCACTTTCATTTGAGTTTTTATGGCAGCAGACCATTTCTACACTCCTTCCAGCAATATACAAGATTCCAGTTTCTCCAGGTTGCTGGTGACACATTATTTTCCATTGACTGTCTGTGTTCTAAAGTAATTGGGTCTAAGTCCTCTCTGAACCTCTCTGACTACCCAAGTGTGCACGCTGTCTGAGGAGTCCTAAGTTCTGGGTGGGACTCTGAGGAATGTGCCTTTGAGTTGTTTGAAAGAATTCTATACCCCTATCACCAATGACAGAAAGCAGAGACCAAAATGGGAGTACACTGGGTAAGAAATTGCATCAGCTACTGTCATTATGAAAAAATACTTAAAATAAATAAATTAAAGCAGGAAAGGTTTATTTTGCTCATGGTTTCAGAGGACTCAGTCCCATGACTGCCTAGTTCTGTTACTTTTAGATTGTGGTAAGGCATGGCATTATGGTGGGAGTACACAGTAGAGGAAAGCTGCTCATCTCATGGTAGACAGGAAGCAGAGAGAGATGGTGCGAGGAGATGGAGCAAAGACAAAGGCTCTTCAAGGACATGTCCCCAGTGACCTACTTCTTCCACCAGGCCCCATTTCCTAAGAGAGTAACCCATTGATGAAGCCAGGGTCCCATGAGTTCCCTAAGCACCACTCAATGGCCTCACATCTGAACACTGCTGCCCTGGGGACCAAGCAGTCAATACATGAATCTTCAGAGAATATCATAACCAAAGAGTGTAGAACTGGAAGACTAATGAGGAATTTGGGACTTATTCCAGTGGGCATCTTCCAAGAATTTCTTTAATCTCTCCATGTATAGCTCTAGTTCTTGTAGCAGAATAAATGAATATTGCTTATATGAGCATAAAGCATAGAACAAAGAAGCTACTCCATCATCTTCTCCCTACTTCTCCTCCATCATCATCTGTGGCACTTTTAGGGCTCTGAGGACCTAGCAGGGCACAATTTAAGATTAGATTTTCCAGGCTCCCTTAGAGCAGGGCAAGTCCCTTCCAGAGTGCTCAGATTATGGTACAGCTGGACCTGACAAAGCACTCCAGGTCTCTGTGTGTGCACACCTATGCAACAACTGATGTCAGGTGTCTTCTTTTATTGCTCTTCACCTTTTAAAAATATTTTATCTATTATCTTTATTTTATGTATATGAGTGTATTGCCTGCATGTATGTAAGTACATCCATGTCATGCAGTGCCCACAGAGGTCAGAAGAGGGAGTTGAGTTCCCCTGGAACTGGAGTCAATGACTGTTGTTAGCTGCCATGTGGGTGCTGGGAATCGAACCTGGATCCTCTTTAGGAGCAGCCAGTGCTCTTAACCTCCAAACCATCTCTGCAGCCCCATCTTCCCTTTATTTTTTGAGATAAGGTCTCTGACTGAACTTGAACCTCACCAATTGGCTAGGCTGGCTGGCCAATTAACCCTGTTCTACCCTGGGGATTCTCCTGTTTCTGCCTCCCAGTGCTGGAATTACAGGCACAAGCTGCACACCTGACTTTTTATGCAGGTGCTGGTGACCGAACTCAGGTCCTCACACAGCACAGCAGCACTTTTACCCAGGGAGCCATCTCCGCAGTCCAGTCCGTGTCCCAGGTCTCTTTGCTACTGAACCTTTGCTTCCTACTCTGGCTGCTCTGCATTGTGCTCACAGCTCTGGAAGAAGCTACAGAAACATAAGCACGTTGCTTAGAGTCCTGCTTAAAGCAAAGTAGGGCAAACAAACGGGAGGACCAGAAAAAAAGGTTAATGTATCTAAATCATCCTCTCCCTCTGTTTTATGATTTGAATATTGCTGAGCACTTTGGCAGACACACTTTCATTTGCTCCCTACAGTTCACCACTGAGCTTGGCAAGGTGAACGTGGCCATCAGGCTGGATTTTGCAGGAAAGGACAGACTCAGGAAAGGGAGATGACCTGCTGAATGAAGGTCAGTGCTCAGGAGCGCATGGAGGGTCTGCCACCAGGCAGAGTGGGCTCCCCCACTACCAAGGAGATGACTCACTTTGGCCTGGTTGGCCCCACACTGCCTAGAGCCTTGGGGATAGGCTCAGCCAGGCTTCCAACAATCAGTCAAGCATTTTCCTGGGGCGGCAGCATGGGCTTTTGACTAGCCTTCTCAGAAGTTGTTCTTTTAAAAATTCTTTCTATTTTTTGCCCAATCATTGTCAAAGTCAAAGCCCCCTCTCCCTGTCACAAAAACCACTCTCCCATTCTGTCCCAGTCAACCTGGAAAAGCCCATTTCACTCCTGAAATTCAAATTGGAATCCGCTTTCTGTTCTCATTAGTTTGGGTTGCAGCAGTCATTAGAGCCTAAACAATTAATCCCTGAATGCCAATTTCTCTCTAGAATTATCTTGGACTCAACAACTTATTTTCTTAGCAGCGAGGCTGAAGCAATTATTCCAAGCTTTTGTAAGCAGGCCTGCTGTGGTTACCCTCTGCAATGTGGTCGTCATCACTGGCTTATCGGCTCATCTCTGTACAGTGCAGCTTCAGAGGCCCGGCATCACCAGCCATAGGCAGCCTCACTGCTCATCTGCCTCTGGCCTAGAACATGACCACCTCCTAACACCATGTTCCACGTCAAGCTCCAGGAAATGAACTCATCTTCTTGAACTGCTGTCTTAATAACTTGCTCAAGTGCTTTTTTTTTCTTTCTTTTTAAGACAGTCTCATGTAGCCCAAGCTAGCAACAAACTCACTATGTATCTGAGGATAACCTTGAGCTTCTGATCCTGTGCCTCTACCTCTCAAGTAGTTTCCTCAAGTAATCCCAAGCATGGGGATTATGGGCATGTACCACTATACCTTGTTTTATGTTGTGCTGGGAATTGAACCCAGGGCTTCATGCATACCAGGCAAGCACTCTTATCAGTTGAGCCACATCCCCAGCCCTTGATACCCTGATCAGGTCTCCCACTTCTTGCTGCCTTCTTACAGACCTTAGTTTCTGTTTATTAGCAAGACCTACATTTACTAAGTACCTACCATGTGCTAGTCATTTTATATGTGCTAGAGCCTTAAAGATATGGGTGTGTTGGTTTAAATAGAAATGTTCCCCATAGGCTCAAGTATTTGAACACTTGGTATATGGTCCCCAGTTGGTGGCACTGTTTGGGGAAGGTCATCAAATCTTTAGGAGGTGCGTCCTTGCTGGAGGAAGCACATCACCGGGGGCGGGCTTTGAGAATTCATAGCCTCACCCCATTTCCAGTTTCCCTGCTTTGCTTTGCGTTTGCTTTTAGAGATGTGAACACCCAGCTTCCTGCTCCAGCTACCATCCTTGTCTACTGCCATGCCTCCCCACCTGATGGACTCTCCCTCTGCAACTGTAAACCCAAATAAACTCTCTCTTCTATAAGTTGCCTTGATCACAATGTTTTATCACAGCAACAGAAGAATAACTAACATAGGGATCTTGAGAAATTCATTATCTAATAGGGAGACCACTGTGGGAATGAATACACAGAGTGAAGTCTGAACATCATGTTTTCCATCTCTCCAGGGACCCAAGAAGCAAGAGAGGCATCTGATTCTCTCTGGGGACAGGGATAATTAGGAAAGCCTTCAAGAGCAGAGGAGGCATGAGCTGTATCTTGGAGAAGTCCAGAGATGGTGGCTAATCTTTGGTTATGGGCCTGTTTTCTCCCACTGGTTGTCTCTGGATATCCCCCAATTGCTTGAAATACTTGCTGGTGTCCACTCTGCAGGCACCACATTCTGTCTACCTAGACATACCCACAAGACCTCAGGGAGTAAGGTACCACCCTATCTCATTATAATGTAATAGGTTAGTGTAAATTAAATACACAGACAGCTGCTGTCCCAGTGCTTGCCCCAAGCGGGGATGGGGTGGGGTGGAGGGGGGTGGGACAGGTCCTAGAGCCCCCTGGGCTATCCACTGTAATGTCTCACATCTTTCTGGACTTGTGTCCCCTGGCCTACCACAACAATGCCTGTCCCCAGTTTTGTCATTGTCATGAAGAAAAAAAAAATATCTTCCCAGGTTTTCCTTTTCTACTAGAGTTCTTAGAGAGACCGAGGGAAAAAATATATTAGAACCAATTTATTAATTCCATGCTCAGATAACAAAGAGTCAGGCATGGTGGTGCACACTTGTAATCCCAGATCTTGGGAGGCAGAGGCAGGAAGATAGTTCTAAGTTCAAGACCAGCTAGGGCTACATACTGAGACCCTGTCTCGAATGCACGCGCACGCACGCACACACACACACACACACACAAATGAGACTCAGAAAATTTAAGAGATATATCTGGTGATGCTGGATCAGTTAATAGTCATTCCTACATTGAAAATGTGTCCCTTCCTTGCAGTACATGGTTCTCTTCATAATTTCAGATTTTCATTCCTAGGAATTCTTGTTGATCTCTCTAATCAAACAATGGGAAGTATTTCCCTGAAGACTTCTTTATTCAACATGGGGAAAAAAAAAAGTGAAAGAGAAATGAATGCTTAGGAAAGCTTTGTTATATACCCCAGGCCCTGGCCTAGATGCTGTGCTACACAGTCATCTTATTCCCTCTTCATTATCTTCACAATATATGTCTCACTAGAAACAGGGAAAATGAAACTCAGGGTAGTTAAGTGACTTGCCATAGTTATGAATATTAGAACTAAACTTGAAGTCACAGTAGACTCCACGGTGTGTGCTCTAGTTTCATTTCTGTTTCTGTGACGGAATACCCTGTCAAAAAGCAACTTAGGGGAGGAAAAGTTTCATTTCAGCTTCCAATTCTGTTGCATTCCATCATTGTGGGAAAATCAAGCAGTTATATCACATCCACAGTCAAGAGTAGAGGCAAGTGAAAGCATACATGTGTGCTTACTTGCTTGCTTGTTCTCAGCTCGATTTCTCCACTCAAACTGCTCAGGGCACTGGAGAGATGGCTCAGTGGTTAAGACCACCAGCTGCTCTTGCAGAGAACCCAGGTTTGGTTGCTGGCACCCATATGGCAGGTAATAACATGCTGTAACTCCAGCTCCAGAAGATCTGACATCCTCTTCTGACCTCCATGGGCATTGCATGGCATGCATGCACTTACATACATGCAGGCAATACATTCATACACATAAAATAAAAATAATAAATCAAATATTTTAAATGATTCAGGACTCCACCCCTAGGGAATGATGACACCCACAGTGGATTGGGTCTTGCAACATCAATTAACTCAGCTAAGACAAGCCCCCACAGACATGCACACAGGCCAACCCAATGAAGACAACCCTCACTGAGACTCTTCCTGTGATTCCAGGTTATTCTAGTTTGTTTCTTCATTGTTGTGACAAAATACTCTGGCTAATACCAACTTGGGGAGGAAAAGGTTTATTTGTCTTACACCTCCTGGGTCACAGATCATTTGGGAGCCCAAGGTAGGAACTCAGGGTAGGAACCTGGAGGCAGGAGCTAGAGGACAGGACATGGAGGATCACTGCTTACTGGCTTGCTCCCCTGGCCCCTGCTCAGCCTGCATTCTTATACAACATAGGCCCACCTGCCCAGGGTGGCATCATCCACATGGGTTGTGCCCTCTCACATCTCTCAACAATCAAGAAGATGCCCCACAGACATGGCCGCAGGCCAATCCAATGGAGGCAGTTCCCCAACTGAGGCTCCCTCAACCCAGGTGTGTCAAGTTGACACTAAAGCTCTCCAGCACACAGGTTGTGTCAAGTTGAAAATTAAAGCTAGCCATCACAGCTGTATCTTTCCAATACATCTGTGGAGCTTTACTTTTCTACTAGGTTTCTGCCACCTCTAATAAGTGGGTAAGTCATACAATTGGCCTACTCGTTCTGCCTGTTTTACTCCCATTTCATTCACTCTATCACACCACCATTTGGTGTAAGTTGTCTCAAACTTCAAATTTGGTATTTTTGTTTGTTTTGTTCTATTTTATTCTGTTTTGCTGAGGCCAAGTCTCACGTGGAGCTGTCTCTTTTCAAACTTCCTATGTAGCCAAACCCGGTGGTGAACTCCTGATCTCCCTGGCTCCATGTCCCAAGTGCTGGGATTACAGCTGTGTACCACCACACCTAACTCTCAGACTTCTTTTGAACACAGGCAGCATGGAAATCAATCCAACTGCAAATGTCTAGCCCTGAACACCAAGGTTACCTTGGAGGAAGGCAAAGAGGAAATTCTACCCTGTCATGTGACAGTTAAGGAGACCAAGGCTGAGTGACTTGCTCAGACCCACAAGGAGGCAAGCAGGAAGGGGCTTCACCCCTGCACCCAGAGTAGACCAACTTGACTAAATATTTTCAAGGGCAAGAGGGAGGGCCTAGAACTCACCTTTCTCTTCTTAATTTCTTCTGGATTCTTAGAGCATGGCGTGCTTCTGGCACTTGTTTCAGTTTCAAAGAGCACACTGAGCAGGGTGCAATTGGCATTTGTTTAGTTGTGGTAACCAGGTAAATCACTTTGGCTTCAATGAGGTAACCCTTTGATGTGCTCACCAGCCCTCCCCTTTGGACTTGGGCCAGGAATAGGGCAGTGGAGGACAGTCTGGTCTTTATAGGGTCAGCACCAGCCTGCTTGCCTCTACTTTACCACCCTGGGTGTTGCTGTGACAAGCAGGCTGTTGGGGAGTGCAAATGTCCAGCCTAATACCACAGACCTCAGGGTGAGCTGAGCATTCCACACACCCCTGGGTGACTTCTGCCATGCCACACCTTCCTTGGGTGATTCTTCCTCGGCTCCTAGTTGAGCCTTTTCCTCCTCCCTCTGGGTCAGGGTTCCTGAGGATTGTGGTCTACAAGCCTCATACTGTGCGTCTCCCTCAGGGTCCCTTCATCTTGGTGTCCTCTTCACCCAGTGTTTCCCACATGATAAAAAGGATAGGAATTAGTGGAGGAGTTTACCAGAAGCCTAGGTGGAAGCTGCATTGAATAGGTCGAAGTTGGTCATTAAAACTTCTTTCTTCTTTGATTTTTAGGGACATAAAATTTAGCAAAACCGTGTGGCTGCTAATGCTGATGAGAAGGATGTTTCAAAGACCTGTGGTTCTCAGAGAACAGGTGCTACAAGGGAAGAGCTAGTTCTTTCAAAGGGCCCTTTTCCTTTTGTATTAAAAAAATCTCTCTCTTTTTTCTTCTATGTTTTCTTTCTCACAGAGGAAAAGCAGCCTGTGGAATAGTTTCCCATTGCTCAGAGAGCATTCCTATTCCCATTGTCATTGAAAAGCAAGTCAGAAATTGACCAGACAACTATGTCCTGGCTTCAGACTTTCTGTCCAACAGTTACACAGACAACCCATTGAAAAATAAATAAAAAGCAAGTCCTGGTGCACAAAGTCCTTGACAGTTGTGAGTTGGGCATTTAGGTGAAGTTGCTTGTGGCAGTGATTTCCCTGAAGTAGTTTACAAAAGTCATAATTTTTATACACATTGAATTTGGGAGGGATGGGCTCTTTATAGAAGCTTCCAGACAACTTATTCTGAGAGGAGAAAAGAAAGAGAAATATAATTTAAAGCACAAATTAAAAACATGAACTGCACCCTTCCATACATGGAGCGGGCCTATAGACAAGTGACTGTATCTCTCTCTATGTGCCATGACTCAGTGTCCTTGTATATAAACTGGGGTAGAGTTGGGGCTTTATTCTGGTTATATTTTTTCTACATGTAACTATTTTATAACTAGTTTAAATTATTTCACAGATCCTTTTAACTAGAGCATCTCATTCTTAGACACAAGTGTTTTAGCTATTAGCAGTGTATTACATTCATATTTTAATAATATATCTAAATAAAATGCTTATACACCACACTATCTTACACTGAAACACCAAGAACTCCCACTGAGTGAGAGTTTCTAAGGTTTTTTTAAACTTTGAGAAGCATAATAATTTTTTAGATTTTAATTTATCATTCTTATTGCATGTGCACACACTCACAGTCGTGCACATTTCATGTTCTGTGTGAGGATCAGAGGACAACTTTTTAAAAATTATTTATTTATTTTTATTTTATGTGTATGAATGTTTTGCCTACAAATATATAAGTGTAACATGTATATGCAATGCCTGTGAAGGTCAGAAGAGGAATTGGAGTTACTGATGGTTGTTAGCTCCCATGTGGGTGCTGGAAACTGAACTCAGGTCCTCTGCAAGAACAGCCAGTGCTCTTAACCACTGAGCCATCTGTCCAGCCCCAGAGAGGACAACTTTTTGAGAGTCAGCTCTCTCCCACCTTGTTGAGACAGGCTTTCTCTTGTTTCTGCTGCTCTGTGTTGTCCAGGATCTGGCAGACAAGCTTCTGGATAGTTCTGTCTCTGCCTCCCAGTTGGCCATAGGTGTGCTGGGATTACACATGCTCACCACCATACCTGGCTTTTGCGGGTTCTGGGGATCAGACTCATGTCGTCAGTCTTGTGAGGCTATCTTGATGTACTAAAAGCTTAATAATTTAACCAGCGAATCAGAATTTGGAAGCTTAGCTATGCACTTCTATATAACCACACTATCTTCAAAACACAGATTGATGACAGCTTCAAAACAACTGCTTGGATCAGATTGTATTTTACTCCTAAAATGCTCATTTATTTCAAAGTCCCTCCCTTGACAATGTCCATTTTCACCGTCAACATGTATTAAGTACACATTAACAACTTTACAACTTTTAAGATTTCAGATAGAAAGCTTTATCAGATGGTTTCCTTTTAGAAAAAATCTTTGAGAATATCATTCATATTAAAGAAGTTTTCAGGCCGGATATGGTGGCACACACCTTTAATCCTAGTACTTGGGAGGCAGAAGCAGGTGGATCTCTGTGAGCTGGACACCAGAGTGGTCTACATAGTAAGTTCCAGGTGAGTTACAGCTATATAGTAAGACCCTGCCTCAAAAAGGAGAACATTTCACAGGGAAGAAAGGAAGTTATTCTGATGACAGTACTTTCTTTCCTGAATGTGTTTTACATATGTATGCATGAAACCGCCATTGTGTCTTCTGGTCAATTAATTATAAACTGGGAATTCACAAAGGACACTTTTCTGAAGATATGTAAGAAATGCTCTCATAAGAGAGGCCCTCCTAGAAATACACAAAGAATCCCATAGTGCTTATAATTATGCAAATAAACACACTCCGTAATAGGCTGACATAAGACAGATTCTTGAACATATTAATGAATATCTTAACAATCACCATAAGTTATTTTCTATGTCTGAAAAGTAAGTTTATTGATTTTTCTATCTTCTTTTTTTTTAAGTTTTGGTGAGAAAGTCATTTTCTGTGTTTCACTACAAAGGTTCTAACACTGTTGATAGTAATTATTTTCTAGTATGTACCTTCTCATTTCCTAGGCAAAATGAAAAGACTCTCTCTAGTCTTCTCTCCCCTCCCAACAGAATGACCTCTGTTATGTGGCCAGCAGGGAGATAGTAAAAGAGGCACCCTCACCTTTACAATAGACTTCCAAAGGAAAGGGATGAGCCAGAATGGGATGAGCCAGACACTCTCTTTTTGTCATTCCTGAGCATTATCTTCTTAGGGGGGGACAGGGTTTCCTGAGGAGTGGCACTTCTGCCGCATCTTGAGGATCCTCAGGAATCCAGATGCAACAGTGGGGCCCCATCTCAGATACAAGTTAACAGGAATGTGCATTTTGAGAAGATTCCCAAGTGATTATTATCCTAAGGCTTAAACACCTTATAGTTATCACTTTAATATGGCCAGTCCTGGAGGACCCCTAAGGACCCCCTAGATCATTTAGGGAGTCTGTGATGTCAAAACTCTTTTCCATAATCATCTATGTGTCATGTGCCTCTTTTTCATTCTCTCATATGTGTGTAGTGGCATCTTCCAGAGGCTGGAGGGTATGCGACACTGCAACAGTGAATACAGGAACAGTAGAATCTGCCTGTTTTCTCTATGTCAGACAGTGAAGAGCTTTATAGAAAAAAAAAAGAAAAAAAAAAGATGTCACTTTTCCCACCAAATCTTTGGAACCTGTTGTTATTATTATCATTATAAGAAATGGGCCCTTAGCTGGGTGTGGTGGCCCACACCTTTAATCCCAGCACTTGGGAGACAGAGGCAGGCTGATCTCTATGAGATCGAGCCCAGCCTGGTCTACATAGTGAGCTCCAGGCAAGCTGGGGTTACAGGGAGACCCTGTCTTAAAAAGACAAAGAAAAGAGATTGAAATGGGGTCTTGTTGTGTTACCTAGGCTGGCCTGGAACCTCCTGTGCCCAAGCAATCCTCCCAGTTCAGCTTCCTGTGTAGGCAAGAATGCAAGTGCATACCATTGCCCCAGCTTGGAAAACTTTGAATTTTTAATATATATTTCCTTTATAAAGGTTTTGAGACTTTAAGCTTTACAGCACTGATCTAGCACCCTATAAACAGTATGGCTGGCATGGCCACTTAATCCTTTGGTCAATGGATGCTTCACATTTTGTGTCTTATTTATTATTTTATGTATTTAAAAAACACTCCGCTTTTAATTTGATTCAACCAATTATGGCAAAACAACCCTAAACTTATTTCCAAGAAAGGGAATTTAACCTGACAGAAATTTAACTATTTTTATTTAGAAGTCTAAGATACAAAGCATGTTTTCCTTGATGCCATCAGAATGAATAATCTTTTCATATATACACAGGTTGACTCTGATATATAAAATAAAATATTCATTCTTTATGTGATGTATTTTAAAAATATTCAGAAATTAGTAAGATGGCTGGAGCTAAAAAAATATTCAGAAGTTAGTAAGGCAAAAGCACTTGATGCTCTTGTAGAGGACCCAGATTTGGTTCCCACTAGCCAGGAACAACTATCTGTAATAGTGCTAGGAGATCTGACTCCCTTTTCTGGCCTCTGCAGGTACTAGGCACACATGTGGTACACATACATACATGCAGGCAAACATTCATACACACACTTTTTTAAAATTAGTAACCTAGGTGTTTTCTAAGAGAGTGGTGACAAACGAATGTCTAATCCAAGATGTTAGCTAAAAATAAATCCCTAATCTTTGGGGGAAAAAATGGAAAGGGAATAAACTGGGGTTCTTGAAGAACATTTTTAAATTATACATTTAAAGGATTTTGGGGGTATAGTGCTGGGGATTGAACTTGGGGCCTCCTGCATGCCAGTTAAGTGTTTTACCACTGAGCTGTATTTCCAGCTCATAAAATTATATATTTAGAAGACACAGAAATGGGAGTAGGCAGATTAATATTGAAACTATTCTAACCTACAGGATTTTATTCCTGAATGAAAACACTTCTTAGATACTGTTGCAAATTAATATTTGAGTAGATATCTTGACATACAGAGTGAAAATGGAGAACACTCTCATGTTCAGACACAACCATGATGAAAGCAGGTCCTCCAAGTCTTTATCATATCCAAGTTATAAAATACATTGATGCTTTTAATCTATCATGTATACTGTCTTAATGTACTGCTACTTAAAAACTGAGACAGCTAACATTTATATATAAACACTTGTTGTTTGGAAATGATATTTGAATGATTAATGTTGTGACAGTTTTTGCTAATTTAAAGCATGTTAAGGTTCTAAATGAGGGGGCTAGAGAGATGGCTCAGCAGTTAAGAACATTTCCTGTTCTGCCAGAAGACCTGAATTTGGCTCCCAGCACCCACATCAGATGGCTCATAACTGCCTTTAAATCTAGCTCCATGGGTTCTCGCACCCTCTACTGGCCTCCAAGGGCAACTACACGCCTATTCACAACCCCTTCAACACATAATTAAAAATAAAATAAATATACTTTTTAGACAGAATCTCACTATCTAGCCCTGGCTGGTCTGGAACTTGCTATGTAGACCAGGTTGGCCTTGAACTCACAGAGATCTGCCTACCCTTGCCTCCTGAGTGCTGAGATTAAAAGTGTGCACCACCACACCCAGCCTAGAAATAAAATCCTTTTAAAAAGACTCTAAATGACATAACTATTTAAAGTATCCTGTTTGCTTGTTGGGCATAGTGGCACATGCTTTTAGCCCCAGCACTTGGGAGTCAGAGGCAGTCGGATCTCTATGAGATTGAAGCCAGCCTGGTCTACATTGTGAGTCCCAGGCCAGCTGGGGCTACAAAGAGAGACCTTGTCTATCAAAATCAAAACAAAACAAAACGAAATAGCCTGTGTTGATTAACTGATTGCTTTGCTTTGGTTTTGTTCTTGAACTCACTATGTAACCCAAGTTGGTTTGAACTCATGATAATTTTTCTGCCTCAGCCTCCCATATGTTAGAAATACAGGCATGAGCCATCATACCCAGAAATTAACTGGTATTTGGGAAAATAAGTATATTTTTCTCTCCTAAGTGGCTTTTTGGGAAAAGTACATTGAATACAGTTTCCAGTCATATGTTACTTTCAAAACTTGTGATTATTTTTAAATTGTCTTATCAAGAGGGAGTTAAATAGCACTCAAACCAAAAGCCCCGTGATTGACTTCTCCTTCCTCCCACTTATAAATGTTCATCACTAACTATCATTTCTCTGCAAAATTTCCACTGAGTCTCTCAAAAATCAATACCGTAAAAGTTTTCTGAAAGGCTCGGCAATTTTCTTGAGTCTGAATGATTACAGCATTCTGTAAATCTGTGTGTGCCAGTGTGAGGGCCTCATCTAGCAGTCTGAGGAAGGAAGAGCTGCTGCCTTCCTGAACTGAGCCTGGGTCCTTCACAAGAACAGCCAGTGCTCTTAACTGCTGAGCCATCTCTCCAGTCCCTCTTTTCTTCTTTTAAGTAATTCAGGTAGATTGCTCAGCACACTGCTTGGTATTTAATAAGTCCCCGATAAAAAGTTATACAATAACAAATATCCAAACACATCATCTTCATGTTGGTTGCCCCAAAGCAGAACCTGAGATAAGGACTTAGAAGTAGTTGACTTAGGGGTAGTTTCCAGAAGCAGGGGATAGGAACAATGTCAATGCAGGCTGCAGTTCTACCCTCAGCCTTGAGGAGTACGTAGGATGCCTCCCAAAATGGCCCATCAGGGGCTGGAGCATCAGTACCTGTGATCATGCATGAGAATCAATGACACAGGCTTCCAGCTCAGTATTTTAAAGTGAAATAGAGTATATTCAATATTAGTCCTCAGCAAATTCGCTGGGTTGTGTGCTGTGAAGAGTGAATTTGAAGGGATGTCAAAGAAAGAAGTGCCGAAAAGAACAGGATTTTAATTAAAGAAAGAAAGGAAGAAAGAGAATGGTCACTTATGAGGAACTCAGCCATATTAGGCCAGCTCTTTACTGTCTTTCTGTTTTGATATTCTGAAAACCAGAGTGTGATAATAAGATACCACTTTCCAGTGACAACTAAATGCTCAATTCCACATCAAACAGTGTTCTTGCACATAACGTGCCTTCAGTACAAGGTAGCTATTTACAACTGTCATTGCCATTACTTATTATCCTCAGTATGTCTGAGACAGTAGAAAGCTTTTGTCTGAGAGTTTCAGGATTTGAGGCCTAGCTCAGCTTAATTCATGGCAAAGGACCCTGAGCTACTGAGTGATTACTTGCCTTGGATTCTTCAGCACATCTTGGCCAAGTCCTATGAGATACATTTGAGGAGCCATGACATCTGGTTACAAGGTCAGCTAGTATCTGGACTAGCTGGTCTGCTTTTTTTAAAAAGCTATATCACTGATTTGGTATGGTTTCTGTCTCTGTGGGAAACTTCTTAGTGGTAAGCTAACCCTGGGCTTTCCTTTCTGAACATGGCTTTTTGATGGACTTCTCCTCCCACAGGGGACCCTCTCCTGCTTTGTCCTGGGCCTACCTCTCCCTTAGGTTATCTCCCCTCACTGTTCTGATGCCATGGGCTGGTGGAGACAGCCCAGCAGCACAGAACTAATTCCTCATCATGGATTTGTGATTAAAAAGACATAAAATAACTAAGGAATTATTAAGAGATACAACATCTTCAAAGTACAACTGACATTCACAGATCACATTTCTAAATTATCCACAAAGACCCCCATTCTGCTGCTAAAAACATTGAGCTGGCTTCTGACAGCACTATCATGACAGTATAGCCTTTGGTAACAGAACTTGACTCACCATACTAATTGACAGTCTGGAGTGGTGGCTACATGGCTTTGGTGACTTCCTGTGGATGCTCAGATGTGCCTGAGTTACATATCTGTGCCAGCACTAGAAACACATGGAACAATTATTTCTTTAGTACCTCATGTGGCCACTTAGCAAAATCCCGAGGGCAAAGCCTTTCTGAGAAGATGCCTAACACTACTGTGGGCCATGTTACAGAGGCTCCATCCTTTACCAAAGTGGCTGATCCCTCACGGTGTTGACAAAGAGAAAACAACAATCTAAATGCAGAGCTTGAGGGGAAACCTGGCCCTGCTGCAGCCCCATAAGACCTTGGACTAGCCACTTGATCCTTTGAGCCTCACTTTTTAGATCTAGACTTTGAACTAGAACATTGTTCTAACTTTCTTTTTCTGAACACAGTGCTTTGAAACTTTGTAACCTTCAGTTTGAGAAGTTGGTTCACCCACACAAGTTATATGAAAGACTATGGTCATATCTGCATCATTTCAGAATGTTTAGCCCTGCTCAGCTTAGGATAAGCCTTAGAATGCCCCTGATTCACAAGGAAGGCATGTTGGAGGGACTCCATAACAATGATAACAGGAGTAATTACCATGACCAGGCGCTGAGGTGGCTTATATAGGCCATATTAGTTTTTTCCACAATACCGTTTTACAAGTGAAAAAAAATGAGGCTCAGGAAGGTCAAAGATATTGCTCAAATCTAGAGGTTCCTAATATAGAAATAATAAATGTTGAAGGAGATAGAAATTCTAATTACCATGATTTGATCATGGCACATTGTATAATGCACTGAATTATTATCCTAGACCCCATAAATATGTGTAAACTTACACATCAATTAAAAACTAGGAAGAGATACTGTTGAAGGGAAGCAACACTGAATTCCAGTCTGATCTGACTCCAAAACCCATAATCAGCTAAAACATCCCTTTCTTTCCCAGCAGTACTCTGGTCTTCACTTTCTTCCTAAAAGCCACAGATGACAAAAGAATGCTTTGCTTATCTCCATCCTTTCTTCTCTGTGCTGGGGACCAGGTTGTACACCCACTAGGCCCTGCACTTATGATCTTATACTCTAGGACCCACCCAAGTGGGTACCTCAGAACAGCCATCATTTTCATGTGTGAGCTTATGGATGTGAATGTTTGAGTATGTGTTTGGAGTGTGGGGAGCCTGTTCTTATAAAGGAAACCCAGACTAGAGACCAGCTAATTTTTTATGTATCTATTTTTTTACTTTTGTAGTACTAGGAATGGAACCCTGATCTGTGGGAATGCTGGCCATATGCTCCACCACTGAGCTATATTCTCAGCCTTCCCCAACACTCTTTTTCTTTCTCTTTTTTCTTTTGATTTTAGTTTTCTAATTAACTGGAATTTAAATGTTTTTTTTGAGACAGGGTCTCCCTATAGCTCCAGCTGGACTAGAATTCATTATGTAGACTAGGCTGGCCTTGATCTCATAGAGATTCACCTGCTTCTGCCTCTCAAGTGCTGGGATTAAAGGCATGCATCACCACACCCAGTAATCCTAAGGTCTTTTTAATTTTTATTTCAAGATAGGGTCTCACTAAGATGCCCAGGATAGCTCTGAATTCACTATAAAGGTCAGGCCAGCCTAACCGTTGTGATTCACCTACCTTAGCCTCGTGAGTGGCTAGAACTACACAGGCTGGCTCCCCTCTGGGGCCTTGGTTTCCTTGGCTGCATACAAAGTTAAACATCCCTGCTTTGATAGCCTCTCCATCATTCCCTGAGCTGCAAAGCCTACAGGGAAGTGAGTCTCCACTCCCCAGGTAGACCTCTTGCCCATGACACTGTATATCTCAACAGGTCACTGAACTGCTTAGGGCAAGATGACTTAAATAGAAAACTCTTTCACAGATAGTTACTCCCTATCCCATTCCTGTTAATTGCTAGAAAAGTATTCTGTCTTAACCCACCCAAGAAAGCCACCCAAATAACTGTGATGTCTCTCTGAGTTCACAGAAAGGTCTCAGTTATCCATTGTCTCACTTCCCCCAAACAGTCCCTGCAGATGGAGGGAATTCCACAAAATGTGCTTGTGGCTGCTGAGTAGATGCAGAACAGAGGTGATCTGCTCACCTCCACACAGCTTCTAGCTCCAGCCTGCTCTGCAACTCAATCACTAGCACACAGCTAACCAAATTATGCTCTGGGTCCAGGGTTGCCTGTTATGTGGCTCAGGAACTTCATTTGTAATCACCATTAACCAGAAAAGCTGCACGGCTGCTTGATGCCCATAGAGTGGAGTGTCATGCAAGACTCTCAGAAACCAAGGGGCTGGAAGAGGCTGCAGAGCCTTTAGAATAAAAGTGGAAGAGGGCAGACGTCAAGCCTGGGCTCCTCAGGTGCCTATGGGCAGTGAAGAGGCTGCAAACTGGGAAGGGATTGAACCTGGGGAAGTAAATGTTCAGAAGACTGAGAAGTGGACCCTCTGAAGGGGCTATGGGGTAAGAACTGGGTAACCCACATGCCAGCACTAAACAACCTTGTCAGCTTTGAGCTGCTTTAAGGCAGGCATTCAGGCTCCACAGGACATAGGCTGCCTCTAAATCTCCAAAAACAACACTTAAGGCCTCTAGGTCTCATCCTACCCCTGCTGTGCTGCATCAAGCAGTTAGCAAAGCCCCAGAGCACCTCAAGATTTCTACAGATCACACAGCAGAGGCAGAGGCAGTGTTTAGCTTTGCCACAATCTTTCTTTTCTCATCTTTCTCTCCTTAGAGGACCTCTTCCTCCCCCTCCTCCTCTTCTCCTCCCCTCCCCTTCTCTCCCCTCCCTACCCCTCTTTTCCCTCAGTCCCCTTCCCCCCTCCTCCACTTCTTCTGCTCTCTTCTCCTTCTTCCTCTACCTCCACACAGCTTGCCCTTCCCCACCACCACTGCACATACATTCATCCACATTACCTGCTCTTAGAATGAAAGGTGTGTTTGTGTGTGTGTGTGTGTGTGTGTGTGTGTGTGTGTGTGTGTGTTCTGTCTGTAAATCCAAGGTTAATGGATTGCAACAGAGAAGACTGGCAGGGACCTGGCTGAATGGTTACAGGGAGGTGGGGTACTTAAGCTGGATGCAAAGGGGGACAGTAGTATCAGGACTTAAGCTGGATACTTAAGTACTATGCTGGCTCTGCGTGGTGGCATCAGACAGGGCCTTTCAGAAGCTTGCCAGAAAGCATTTTGCTGGTGTTTCTTTTCAGAAACTTGCTTATCAAAGCCTGTTGTTTTGAGGAGGAAGTCACGCAGCCACCCCAGCTCAGGGTGTGCTTGGGAAGGGCTGAGGACTGGCATCAGAGGGGCTCTAGACAGCCTGAAGGCTGAATGGACTATCCATGACACCCCACAAAGGGTATGTCTGGTCTGCAGACAGGGCTCAAGGCAGAGGCCCAGTAGAAAGGAAGCAGGACAGAACAATCTCAGTTTAGAAAGGAGCGGAGGATTCCAGGAAGGAAGGAATACTGGCTGAGGGGCAGCAACCCAGAAACCCCCAGCCTGAAGCTGACTGGCCACAGCGTACCAACCACTGGGAAAGAAGAAGCAGAGAGCAGCCACCAAGAAAGCTGGCTCCCTGGGGGCCACTTTTCATGGGTTGGGAAGGAAAAGTGGGGGAGGGCATCCTTTAATGCTGATCTGGGCAAGGAGTTACAAGTACAGGCAGAGAGAAACACACATGGGGAAGCATGGGGTCTCATGTGCTCCATTGCTTAGCATGCACTTAAGGCCCAGTGTTCAAGATCAGCCACTCTAAAGGATCCTTTTAATTAGGATGGGCTATGGCTTTAACCAGAGTATCTGCAAGAAGTCCCTAGAAGACTCTTTCCATTTAGGCAAAAAGACATCAGCTTGAAGGAATCCCAGGTTACAAAGTAATCACCTTCATAAGATTGCTAGTGAAGGTAACCTGTACAAGTGTAGTGGATACATGATTTTTCGTGCTCAGTTTATGATTTTTAATTATAATTCAGTACTTTCCTGGGGGTCTTAAATGCTCTTAGAATTCTCAGGAAAGTCCAGGAAAAGATACGGTATAAAAACGTGTCCACACAGTCTTCCCAGTCCTCTTTGTAGCTCCATGCAGCTCATCAAATGGAAAGTGAAGCTGCAGTCTCTACATCCCCGTCACCATTTCATGTACCAGCCTGTCTTACAAAGTGCGGGAAAGCACCACAGATCAATAGCTATTCTGGGCTAACATCGTCACAGCCTTCCTTTTCCCCCTGAAGAAATGACGCCTGCCCTCCCCCAACCCCAGATCACAGTTTATTACAGCAAAAGCATATTTCTGTGGTCTATTTATGGAAAGTAATGTTTAGAAAAAGAAACCTTTTGATCTTGTGTGTACTTTTTAATCTAAACAATGGTGCTTTCAGATGACTGTTCTTAAAAATAACAATCGAACAAATAAAAAACCCAAAGCTGTGCTAGCTTCAGGTATGAGCCATAAGACTGATGATGACCTATGGTCACTGGACCCCAGAAGTGGAACTGGTGGAGACCCACAGAGCAGTTTGGCAGATGGCCTGTCCCTCTGCCTGCAGTGGCCCTCCAAGTCCCGTGTGCTGGGACCCAAGCCCTGGTAGCACTATAGTACCACATACTCTTTGTTTACTTGCAATGAGGCTCTAAAGAGGAAAATCCCTAAGTGGGTTTTTTTTTTTTTTTTTAAATTGGAAATGAAAAGCCAAATGAAAGTGTATATGAAGAAGTAAGCCATGAAAAATCAACTCTCAAAACACACCTTCCCTATTTCTGTGATCCTTCGAAGAGCCTACAAATTATGTGCAAAAGTGTACATGTATGTGCGTGTGTATAGAGGAGAACATTACAGTCATTCATTTGCTACTACCTCTTAGCATCTTCGTAAAGCTGTGGCAGAGGCAGGACAGATATTCTTGAGTCTGATTTAAAGGTGAGGAAGGGAAGGCTCTGAAAGATTAAGCTACTCATTATCACACAGCAAGCTGGCCAGAGATAACTCAAGGCCCCCAGCTCAGACTCTGGGTCCCATGGTTGGGGCAGCAAGACTGTTGATCAATATCTAAGCAGTCATCACTGAAAATTCTACACAGATGATTTTCCCTCACCCCACAGCAGGACCTTAGCACCATTTCCCATCATCAGGTGCAGTCAGTGGACCATATAAATTCAAGCTTTGGAACTGCTAAGTTGCATAAACAATTTTAAAGGTATTAAAATGCAAAACAGGAGTAAACAATATTTCTTGCCATGGGGAAGTAACTAATATAAGTTGACAAAATAATGGGACTCGGAAGAGGTCTTCAAAGCGGCCATGAAATGAAATTCAGAAGTATATTTTAATACATATACTGTACCAAGGATGACTGGTAGAGAATTCTCATTTATAAAACCAAGCCGTAAAGGAAAAACATGCTGCAATGGGAGGAAAGAGAAGAGAGAGATGAATGAACATGAGAGAGGGAGGGCTTCAGGACGATGGATTAGCTTGGGTACCACAGAAAGTCAGTTCCTAGGTCAGAGGAAGCACAGGAGTCCCAGTATAGTCCAGGCTCCCTGTATCCACCGTTGCCCCTGACCTATGGCCTCAGGAGCTCCAGACACCTGTTCCTGTTAAGGATTTCCAGGAATGGAGCTGGGAGGCCACCCCTGAGCACTGACCTGCTGTGTAAGGGGCTGAGAACTGTCTGATGGGGAGAGTTTATCACTGTCCAACCACAGCGATTAGAGTAACAGACTTTGGCCTCCTGGAGACAGTCCTGGACTCTGCTGCAGACACAGCCCCTCCCCCGTCCCTCAATCCTCCAGTACAACCAGAACAGGCAGAAACTTCCAGTGAGTCCTGTCTTTTATTTTTGGACAGAGTTTCACCTTTGGAGAGTTCAGCTGTGCCTTCCCAGCACACCCTTAGCCCACTCCCATCTTTCCCACATCCCTAGACAGGGGCTCTCCACTCATTTCCTTATTGATCTGGGCTGTAATGTGCAGTAGTCTTTTTAGACCTGCATCTTGGCATGCCTGTTTACAGTGGAAAAGCAAAGGGAACGTGGAGGAAGCAGGCAAGCAGCGAAGCAGCCACAGGCAACTCAGCACCCAGCTGCGCTCTAAGACGCTTTCATCATTACACAATTGAAGCAAAGCCCTTTTCCTGCTGCTGTCCTGGATGGAAGGCTCAAATCTAGCTGGCAGGAGGGAAAGGGGCTAAACTCCTCTCAGCAGCACACACACACACACACACACACACACACACACACACACACACACACTGTCTGAAGACAAGGGTGAATGAACTCTTTCCAGAAAGAGTCCTTGCCAACTCCCAGGTCCTGTCTCAAGGCGCCTCAGCTCTGTAACTACTGCACAGCAAATGGGATAGGCAGCAATTCGGGGAACTTTTCAGATCTTTTCTCCTGGGCACTGGTCCACAAACATTTGGGAGGAGACGAGGACATCTCGCCCCACTCCTTCCATCGCCCTCCCTTTCTGACTCCGCACTCAGATGACAGCCTGGGGAAGACACTACACCACCACTCCAGTGTCGCCAGCCAGTCCAGGAAACAGCACACAGTCCCAGTAATAATAGTGCCAAACCATCTACAGGGCAAGAACGAACCAAGGCATGCCTCCCCAGAGCCCCACAGTTCTAGCACCAGCAAACTGTGTTTGCAAGAGCTCGCTGCCCAGCTGTCTTCCCAGAAAAGACTAGAGCCCCTGCTAGAGATGGCTAGAAAAAGCAGTGAGAGGCGGTGACTCACCTTTAGGGTGTGTGTGGGGTTCACCACACAGACAAGTTGCCCAGCGGCGGAGAAAACCCGTTTAGCCTTGTAGTGCTGAAACCGGAGGTGAATGAGATCCAACACAGCCCCAAAGCACTGGGTAAAGAAAAGCATCCCAACTTTTGGGGGGTTGTTGGCACAGAAAGGCAGCGGAGGAGGCTGTAAGTCCTCAGGCTGTGAATGGAGCGCAGCCTCTGAGACACTCCGCTTCAGCCGGGCTTAGCGCGCCTTCATATTCATCATCAAAATAAGACGGTTAGAATCTTGCAGCAGTGAGGCAGCCAATCAAAAGGACAGAAATGTTATCCTTGAGGTACAGAGACAGCCAATAACAAATGCCTCCCCTACTGAAACTCCCTGATGAATTGAGCCTGGCGGAGAATGTATTATTGAACATTACCATAGATCAGCACATTGCATTTATCTTGTGATTACAGCCAACCGTACATAATGCTGGGGAGATAGGCTGACAAAATTGATTGCTTAATGTGTCTCCATTTATTAATTGACTTAATTTAACATGAGAGCCTTTCTTAATGCCCTGGCCAAAAAAGAAAAAAGAAAAAAAAAAAAAAAAAAAAAAAAAAAAAAAAGAAGAAAGAAGAAAAATGTAAAACGTTTAGACCTCCAAACAGTAAAGCATCCGACTCCAATGAATGAGGCAGATGGATAAGGCAGCTCATGGCTCCCCTCACCAGAGATGCTGGGAGAAAATCAAATATTACAAGACACTGATTCCAGATAAGGATTTGGCAGCCGCAGAAATGTGTATCTTTCAATCTAGCGTTCTGATTCTCTGCAATTTGGATCGCAGCCCTTTGATAAATCTAACACTCCACTCTTTATGTTAAAAAAAAATCTGACAAATGCATTTGAAATTGAGGGGAGGTGCATATATTTTTTTAGGATACTGTAATTACAGGTCTTTTTAAAAATTATTATTAAAGCATAAAAATGCACAGAGCATGCTTCTAAAAATAATGAAATCCCCAATGCATGAATGCACACATAGAAAAGCCTACACGGAGAAGAGACAGGCTTGTACATCAGCAAAACAATTACAGATGCCACCGAGAATCTGCGCTTGCCATTCATTTGCATATTGGTGGGCTGCAAATTGCTAATTAACCGCTAGATTGTTGGAGACATTAAAACAGATTAAGAACACACACAGCACATCACTTACTCGGTGCTGTGAAAGCTAGCAGCACTTTTCTGTGCTGGAACAGGCAGTGACCACTCCAGTCCTCAACTGCAACGCAGCACTGCCGACCGGGGCCCAAAGTGGGCTGTGGGGCCGCCCATCGGCTCTTGAAGGGAAGCTGCTATGCAGTACATAGAGGGCTTTAGGGCTTCTGGGGATGAGCCCCCCGTGGTATATTTAGTCAATGCCGCAAAGTCTGAGACTTGGAAGGATTGTGTTTTTGCTCTTTTTGGCTGTTTCACCAAAAAGAATCAGACGGACAGAATTCTGTGGTCAGACAGACCCCCCCCACCACCACCACCAAGTGGACTCCAGCAGGATCAGCCTCTGGAACGAAGCTGCAGTTGAGTCTGAGCCTGTGGTTCCTTCATGATCTCTCTGCTGCCCCAAGATAGCTGCCAATACAGCCCCACACAGAATCCTAGACTTCAAACATGAGGGTGTTTTTGTAACTCTGTTGCATGGTTCTCAGATGTGAACTTTGTAGATGACAACATCACATTGCAATGGCAAAAGGTGAGATGTGCCTGGGTCACAGGACTACAACGGCACCCATGGACCCTGTGGATTCTAAGATATCGTAGAGTGTGTGACCTGGTCAGGCTCTTAAACTAACAACAGACTAAAACACAACAAGAAAGGACATATATGCCCAGGTTAATGAAAGCAGGTTAATTTGAATTCAAATTTTAAACCAAATCAATATCTAAAGGAATAAACTGAATGCTGAATAAAATTGAGTGCTTTTACTTTTAATAATAAATGCACTTGGAAAATATGATATGACAATGTTTGAACTGATTAAATTTTCTTCAATGTGATGTCTTTATAAATAGGATGTATGGTGCACACCTTTAGTTCCAGCACTCAGGAGTTTAAGACCAGCCTGGTCCACATAGCAAATTCCAGGCCAGCTGGGGCTATAGGGAGACCCTGTCTCAAAAGAGACCCTACCCCCAAAAGAAATGTCAAGCAGAGCTGGGCGTGGTGGTCCATGCCTTTAATCACAGCACTCAGGAGGCAGAGGCAGGTGGATCTCTGTGAGATGCATTATTCTCAGTCTCCAGTACTGCAAAAATCAAGCAGTTAATCAATCAACCCTGGAAAAAAAAAAAAAAAAAAAAAAAAAAAAAGAAAGAAAGAAAATAGGATGTGAGTTCCTGTCACCATAGGGTGTTTGTTAGTCTACAATATTAGAAGCTGCTTATAAAAGTTTACATTATCTGGAATAAGCTTTCAGAAATTAAGTAGGAAAGTGTTCAATATGATTTCTTTTGTCTTCTTTTATCTTTAAAAAAGATTTATTTCATTTTTATTTTATTTTTGAGTATGTACATATGTGTGAATATGTACATGTGAATACAGTTGCCTATGAAGACAGAGGTGTTGGAGTCCCTGGAATTGGAGTTACAGGCCGTTATAAGCCACCCTATGTGGGTGCTGGGGACCAATACTTTGGTCCTCTGCAAGAGCAGAATGCACTCTTAACTGCTGAGCCATCTCTCCAGCCCCTTGCCTTTTCTACATCTATTTATGTATGTCTGTAAACACATGCATGCTATGACATTTGTGTGTGGTGGCCAAAAGACAACCCACAGGAATCAATTCTCTCCTATCATGTAAGTTTAAGAGGTCAAACTCAGGTCATCAGGCTAAGTGGCAAGTACCTTTACCAACTGAGCCATCTTGCCAGGCCCCCTTCTTTTTTTGTTTTTTTGATCTCATATACCCTAGGCTAGCCTCAAATTTGCTTTATAGCCAAGGGTGACCCTGAACTAATACTGGTCCTCTTTCCTCTACTTCCCAAGGTCTGGGATGATTACAGGTGTGCACCATCATGCCCAGCTTTGTCTTCTTTAAATTTTAAAAATAAAAGTGAGCATATACTCACATAGATTCCTTAAAACATGATTCAGAGTCTAAACTGCTTTACATCTTTATTTAAAATGGAACTATCATGGTGGGGATTTTTGTTTACTTTTATCTTTTGTTTATTTATTTTTTGTTTTTCTCACATTACTAGAAGTAAGTCCAATGAAGGTGGGTTTTTTAATCATTCTTTTTTAAAGGCATATTTAAAATGATTACAAACAAAATGAAGATGCCATCAAGTAAGGCTAAGACTATTTATGTTGATAATCCCAGACTGGTGCTTAAGATACAGAAACCAATGCTCCTTTTAATCTTAAATTGATTAAAGACTATTTTAGAACAGTTTTTGATTCACAACAAAATTGAGAGGAAGGTACAGAGAATTCTCTTATGCCTGCTGCCCCCACACAGTATAACTTCCCCAACCATCAACATCCCTGTCAGAGCTGAGAAGTGACTTTGTTACAATTGGTAAAACTCCACTGACATGTCATTATAATTCAGGGTCTATAGTTGACATTGGGATTCATAGCATGCTGTTACACCATGAGTGTGCACACATGGATGTTGACATCTGTCACTGTAGAACCACACAGGAGATTTGCACTCCTCTGAAAATCCCAGGTCCCTTTTTCTCAGCCTTCCTTCTTCCCAAACCCCTGCACCATGGACCTTTGTGCCATTATTATAGTTTTACCTTTTCCAGAATGCCTTATCACTAGAACTATAAAGCATGCAGCTTTTTAAAACAGTTTATTTCACTTAATAGCATGCATCAAGATCTCTCTGTGTCTTTTCATGATTTGATAGTTCACTTTAGCCCTGAATAATGCTCTTTTTTTTCTGAATATACCACAATTTATTGATGTGTTTGTTTGTTTGTTTGTTTGTTTAGACTGCGTCTCAACATGTAGTCCTGGCTAGCCTGGAACTCACAGAGATCTGCTTGCTTCTGTGTGATTGTTTGAATGAGAAACGTTCAACCCTTATAGGCTCAAGTATTTGAACACTTTGGTCCACTGTTTGGGAGGTCACAGAATCCTTAGGAGGTGCAGCTTTGCTGGAGAAAGCATGTCACTGGGGGCTTTGAGAGTTCACAACCTTGCCCCACTTCCAGGCCACGCTCACTGATTCATGTTTATGGTTGAAGATGTGAGCTCTCACCTTCCTGCCACTTGTTGCCTCCCCACTGTGATAGACTTTGATCCCTCTGGAACCATAAGCCAAAACACACTCTTTCTTCCGAAGTTGTCTTGGTCATGGTATTTTATCACAGCAACAGAAAAGTAACTAACACACTGTCTCTCAAGTGCTGAGATTAAAGGTGTGTGCTGCCATGCCCTGCACCACAATTTATTTACCTGTTTACTAGCTGGAGGGCATCTTGGTAGGTTCAAGATTCCAAGAAATTATGAATTAAATTGTGCAGATTATTAAATGGCCCTGAGTTTTCAACTCTTTTGAGTAAAGACCAAGGAGAAAACTATTACATTTTATGGTAAAAGTATGTTTTGTTCATAGGAAACCACCAAACTGTCTTTCAAACTGGCTGTGCCATTTTGTAGTCCAGCAGCAATGAAAGGCTTCTTCCACATCCTTGCCAGCATTAAGTCTTATGAGTGTTCTAGATTTTGGCCATTTTAATAGCTATATAAGTGTTGATTTCATTTATATTTTCCTGTTGACACAACATGGAACATTTTCATATATACCATTTATATATATATGGTATATATGAAAATGGCACAAATACATATATATTTATGCCATATACATACTTTCTCTGATGCGGTATCTGTTCTAGACAGTGATTTCTTTTAAATCAGAGTATTTCTTCTTTAAAATTTCTTATTTATTTATTTATTCATTTAGTCATTGGTATGTATGTATGTAGACATGTGCAAATGTTTGTGTGTGCATGTGTATATGGAGGCCAGAAATCTACACCAGGTGTCTTCCTCTATCACTCTCCACCTTAATTTTTGAGACAGGGTCTGCCATCTCATGGGGGAATCAGACCAGGACAGAAGCAAATCAAAACCAATTTAAGATTTCACCTAATCCCAGTTTAGAATGGCTAAAATCAAGAGAACAAATGACACCAAAGGCTGGCACGGATGCAGGGAAAGGGAACCCTCATCCACTGTTGGTAGGATTGCAAACTGGTGCAACCACTGTGGAAATCAGTATGGAAAACTCTTAAAAAAAAACAAACAAACTAAAAATGAGTCTACCACATGATCCTGTTATTCCACCTCTTAGCATATGCCTAACAGACGCATCCTACTACAGAGACATTTGCACAGTCACGTTTGTTGCTGCTCTTTTCACAATAGCTAAGAAATGGAAACAACCTAAATGTCCCTCAACTGATGACTGGATAATGAAAATATGGTACATCTACACAATGGAGTAAATGAATGGAACTAGAAACTGTTATACTAAGTGAAGTAACACAGACTCAGAAAAACAAGCAACACATGTTCTCTCTCATTTATGGATCTTAGCTCCAATCCCTTATTTGTGAGTATATATCCTGATGTAACAGCAGAAGCCAGGAAAATGGAAAGGAGTCATGGGGATAAAGGGGAAGAAGGAGATTGGGAGGGGGGATAATAGGAGGCAGGTGTTATCAAGGGGGAACTAGGGAAAATAGGGGTACTGTAACTGGGGAGGGAATAAGGAGGGTTATATAGGGGAGAGAGGAGAGATACATAATGCTGAGGCACAATGATGCTAGAAACTAATTGGTTCGCTCTGGATCATGTTTGGCACTTAAGTCATTATTTTAGTGACTTGCAAATAAAGAGAATAATTTATTTCTCCTGCCTTTCCTGTGTTATTATAACTACTTTAAAAGAAATAAGAAAAATATTTATTATGAGTCTGTATGAATGACCATGGTGTAGGAACACAGATTCAAGTTTCTCTGACTGACATGGTTTCCTGAATGATGTCCAGAAGTAAGAAGTTACATGAACTTTTTGTAGTCACAGAACAGAAGAAAGCAGGTGGGTTTGTGAAGGAGGCAGGCCACAGAGAGTTGTGCAATTTCTTCTATAGGCTTCAGGTGTTATTTTTAAGGGAGACAGTGGACATCTTACACAGGATTCCTCTGTTACATTTATCATATTCTTAGTTTCAGAGATTGGTGGAAGCTAGAGGTCTATCAAGCTTAGGGTACATTCTAAGAGTGTACCTAGAATGCTAGCTCAGATGCAGAGGGTGATAGCAAATGCCTTTTATTGAAAAGGACTAAAAGTAGCCCATGATAACTTTGGTTCTTTTGTTTATTTTTCTTGAGACAGGAGCTGGCTCTGTAGCCCATGCTGATCTGCAACTCACCATGTAGTCCAGGCTAGCCTTGAACTCCTAGCTATCCTCATGTCTTAGCCTCCCAAGTGCTGGGATTATAGGCTACCTGTATGAGCCACAACTCTTAGTGTAAGTTAGGCTGTTTATCTGCACTATTCCATCTCTCCACAATCACAATGTTAAGCAGTCTTCAGGAAAGACTTGAACACATATGTGGCTTCTTCAGGGAAGAAGTTTGGTTCATACCTGTATGAAGCGTGTCTCCACATAAACAGATAGTTAGATGAGACTACTTTACAAAAGATAATAAATGAGAAATTTAAATTCTTGTTGAAAGAATGTGTCTAGGCTGTGATCATCAACAGCTGTTGCCCTCATGGAACAGGCAGGTGTAGTATCTCCTGGGAGGAGATAGCACTGCTTATGCAAGAGGCTTTTCGGTGGGGGGGACAGGCATCAGTCTGAGAAAACCTCTAGATTTAGCTACCAAGTTTAGGAACTACAGGAGATACAGGAACATGGCCAGTGACATGACAAGTCCACTAGCAAACTCCAGATTTTAGCAAAATATGGGGGAAATGACTGGATTCTATAATGAATAACAAAGAAATATCAAAGACGGGAGAGAGACATTAACCAGGAGAGAGAGAGAGAGAGAGAGAGAGACAGAGAGAGAGACAGAGAGAGAGACAGAGAGAGAGACAGAGAGAGACAGAGAGAGATCCTGCTTTAAATAATATGTAACAGTGCTCCACATGTTAAATTATGGCAATCAGGATTGAACATTGGATTTATTAAAAATTTCTTTTTATTTTAAATCTATATAGTCGAAAAGAAAACAAAAATAGTAACATGATTTCTGAAAATCAACAATTCTAGCTTGTTCTGCTGGGTTTGTAGCTCAGTGGTAGGGCCTGTGCTTAGCATGTGTGAGGTCATGGGTTTAATTCCCCAGCACTGCAAAAGCAAGAAAACAAACAAACAAATTAATTAGCTAGTTAATCAAATAAAATGTTTTTGTGTGTTTTTCAAATCTGCTTTAAGAAGCAAATATTTGTAATCACCATATTGTATATCCTTTGGAATAGAAGAAAAAGATAAATTCAGTTTTGAAAATCAGTTAAAAAAAAAAAAAAGAGAGACCCATACCAATCAATAGGCTTTTCCCCCTTCCTTCCTTCCTCCCCTCCCCTCCCCTCCCCTCCCTTCCCGTCCCTTCCCCTCTCCTCTCTTTCAACATGATAGCCTCATGCTTCCATGATCAGTTTTCTGTAAGGAAACTCACCAATCCCCCTGGATTATATGTGTCAATGGCTCCTGTCTCCCTAGTTACATACAGGCAGGCGTGTATTTTGAGAGTGGTATTATTCTCAAAATCTGCCTGGGAAACAATGAATCGATGCCGGCCTCAGGGCTTCTAGATGGACAAAAGAATGCCACCCCCCAACGTTGCTCAGGCAGGTCAGCAGCTCAGCTAGGTCTGACTTTCAGTAGACAGCAAACAGGAAAAGGCAGGGAGCAGCCTCCACATAGCCCAGGTTGGGTACAGATGGTACAAACGCAACAAGTTTATTCTGTAATGTTGCTAAGGTAACAGCAGCTGCTTCTAGTATCACAGGGGTGGGAGGAGGGGAAACCTATGGGAAGAAAGAGGCAGGACAACTCTGTAAATCTTTCCCAGGAAAACGAGAAAGAAGATTGCAAAATATGGAGTATTTTCTGGGTGAGCCTACTTCCACAGCGCTGGAAGTGTCAGTGATGAGAAGCAAATGGTATTTTTCACATTATAATTTGCCTAGAACCAAATGGGAGCCCGATGCCTCTTGTCATTGCTGTCATTTTCCCTTCCAAGTCTCCAAACAGCGGTGGGCAGGCTTTCTTAACAGCTTTAGTCCCTTGAGTGTTAAAACACATGGATGGTTTTCTGTGACAGTTGCTGTGTGGCATCTATTCTCCTGGTTGAAATATGTTTATTATGATTTTACTGTATCTGGATGTGAGGGGGAAAAAGAGAGGAAAGGAGTGGTTTTGCTCACCCCCCTCCTTCTAGTCTTCCTCTGGGTCCTCCTCCTCCCCCTTCTTCTCCCTTTGACTTTCAACTACAAATCTTTTCATTCATAGAGGAAAAGGACTAAGGGAGGAGAATATGGCAGTGTTGAGGGAGAGAACAGGTTCATGGAATGATCTGGAGATATGTCACCCCAGGGAACAGCAGCCACCAGGCTCCCCTGTTGAAGGCAGGCTTGAGCTAGGGCTGCTGGAACTCCAAGAAGAGCTGAGTCAGGGATCCTCACCAGGGCAGAGCCTGCTTTGTAAGTAGTAGGCCTCACAGGGGCATAGAGCTGGAACCTCATAATAAACAGCCATGAAAAGGCAGCCATCCAGGAGCACTGGTTGAGTGTCTGTCATCCATTCTCCTCTTGGAGAAAATGAGAGGTCTGACACATGGACTCAGAGGAAGACTTGTTCCTTGTCAGAACCCCAACTCTGTTCAGAACCTGAAGTCTGCTAAAAAGTAAAGAGAATTTAGAGCCCTGCTTGGGTTCAGTTGAGACCAAATAGTTTTCTAAAATACTTCTACGGCATCAAGGCAAGATTATGGGATGAGACTGGGAGTCAGGTAGGTCAGGGGAATGTGGATCTGAAGCCAGACTTGCTGCCACTCAATGTTGCTTTATACAAGTCGCACATAAGAGACCAGAGTCAGGGAGGGCAGCCTCTGGGGCCTCAGCTTGCTGCTCTGTGAACAGGGCCCATGAGGCCAGCCTCCTAGTGTTGGGGTGTGGACCCGGCACAGCACCTGAGACATTATTGTCATTGTCATTCTCATCTGAGCATATTTGAAGCCTAGGAAGAAATGGAGTTTACCTGTGCTTACTACTGGGATGTGAAGGTTAAAATAATAAAAAATGAAACTGTGGCCAGAAAGCTATGGTCGAGTTGCTAATGGGCTCATGTGAATCAGAGGGAGAAGGGAGGATGCATAGATGGATGGACAGATAGACAGACAAACAGATAAAGAAATTGACTGTGATTTTAGAGGTTAGCAGTCCAAACTCTGCAAGACCCTAGGGAAGGGTCAATGCTATATAGTTCAAGTCCAAAAGGCCTTTGTGAAGATGAGTCTTTTTCCCTTAGGGCCTTCAACTAGTTACATGAGACCTACCCACACTGTGGAAGGCAATAGGCTTTTACATGTTAATATTATCAAGAAATACTTTCTTTTATTAATTTTTAATTTAATTAATTAAATTTATTGGTCCGGTGTGCATGTATATAGGTGCTATGCACATGTGTACAAATGCATGTGGAGGTCAGAGGTTAATGTCAGGGTATCTTCCTTGATTGTTCTCCAACTGGTTGTTTTGAAACATGGTCTCTCACTGAACGGAGCTCATTGATGAGGCTAGGCTGGCAGGCCAATGAGCTCCAAGGATCTTTCTGTCTCCTCCCACTTCACCCCCAAATCCCCTTTTCCTTCCTTCCCCCAGCTCTGGGGTTACATATACAGTCACCCCACATCACCTGGCTTTTGTATCAGTTCTGGGGATCCAAACATTGTCTCATGCTTGAGTGGCAGGCTCCTTACTGACTGACCCAAGTTGACATATAAAATTAACCTTCACAGGGACCCTTAGAGTATTGACCCAGCGTGGGTCATTTTGATGCTGTGAACTTCCTAACAAGTCAGGGGTCATGACCTTGAAGAGTCACATGCACAAGGAACCGGGTTCTCTGAGGCAGGTAGTACCATGCCGTCCCATCCAGTGGCTAAAGAGTCTAATTTTCCTTTATTTGTGCTTCTTTAGGAGGGTTACGGTTTGGAATGTGAAATGTCTCCCACAGGCTAATGTGTTTGAGCACTTGGTTCCCAGCTGGTGCAATGCTTGGGGAGGCTGTGGAACCTCTAGGAAAAAGGATTTAGTTAGTCAGCTTAGGCCACGAGTGGCCTGCCTTCAAGGTTAAAACCCAGTCCTGCTTCTGGTCCCTTTCTTTCCTGATCCACCAAGATGTGAGATGCCTCTATTTCATGCACCCACCAACACAAATTCCATCATGCCTTCCCTAACCCCCATCTTTGCCCCCTTATCCCCACCTTATCTCCCCCTACCTAGCCTCCCCACCCCTCCCCAAACTGTCTTCCCCACCCTGCCTTCCCACAAGGATAGACTGAAAATGTGATTCAAAATAATCTTCTCCTCCCTTAAGGTGCTTATTGTCAGGTATTTTGTCACAGCAATAAGAAAAGTAACACAAGGAGGAAATGAAACAAAGGACCCCAGAGGTTCACATCAGCGATCATTATCAAAAGACATTTCTACTACAGACCCCAGGGTTAATATGTACACTTATTCCTAACCTCTTACAAACATGAAAGAAAACATTTAAAGGGAGCCTGGACTTGGGGCCAGAGGTTCTACACCATGTCATCCAGGCAGTTGTAGAGCCGCCCTGCTTGTGCTGAAAGACGGAAGATCTGTGCAGCAGTTGCACAATGCTCCAGTGTCAACCACTTGAACCCGGAGGAGTTGAAAGCCAAAACCTGGCCAGGTAACCTAACTTTCTCAGAAGAGTGAAGCAGGGAAAGGGCTGCCTTCAAAACAGAAAAGAAGAAAGGAAGGAAAGGCGTCTCTCTGAGACACCTGGCCCCCTTCTCCCTTTCTCCTGAATAGCGTCTCACTGGGTTCTGACAGTTCATCTTGGTTATTCCTTCATCTTCTGGCTGCCTGCCTATTGTCCTTTATGTGATGCACTCGGGCTGTGCTGAGCTCCTCTGTAATGGGACTGGCAGGAAAGGAACCTGTCCTGGCTCAGAAACCAAGGACAAAGATGGCATACAGGGTTTGGAAGGTGCCTTTCTTAGGTCTAGTCGGCATACTCTGAGACATGGTATAAGAACAGTATCCTCCAAGTACAGGCTGAAAACACATAGCAGAAGCCTCCAAGATGTGCATCTGCCTAGTGATTCTACTCTAAGGGACTTGTCTAAGAAAATAACAGACAAGTATGCGACATGAATCACAGTTGTCGAGAACAGAACACTTAACCATCAAAAAAAAAAAAAATGAAATGGGACATAGAGCCACAGGTCTGTCATTCCTCGCACTTGGGAGACTAAGACAAGATTGTGCTTTAAGGGCAGCCTCAGTCACAGAGCAAGACCTTGTCTCAGTCAAACAAACAAGAAGATGGTATCTTATGTGTATATATGATGAATATGTGTACATGATGTATTTACCACACGTGCTTTAAATAAAGGGAAAAGTGCTTTTCTTAGATATGGGTACGGGTTGCCCTCTCATTTTGCCATCCCCAATTAGGAGGGCTTTGTTGGGGGTGCTGGGCCTCTGGGGAGGAAAACTGTTCTCAGCATTATCTTATTTTTCACCCTCCACTGGCATTTTAAAATGAACATTGATGGTAACTTCTCAGATTGATTTTTCTCTCTCTCTTGTAAAAGAGAAAATTCTTGCAGACACCCACACCAGACAACTCTTGGTAAAGAATCTCTGTAGTAAAATAAAGTGGTCAGGTAATTCTGCCAGAGGTCCAGACATCCTTATTATCATAAAGACAGCATTTCTCTGAGGTTTGTTAACTGAATTGAATCAAGAAAATTCCAAGGCTAATAGCCAAAGCCAGAAATCTGAAACATAAACAAAGACTACTAAGAAACACTGAGGATGCCTGTGTGCTGGGTGAGAAAGGCTGGTTTCTTTTCCTCCTCTTTGCGGTCCCTGAAGTCTGATATTTCCAGTGCATGTAATAGCGGGGCTTGAAATGATGCTATTTCTTGATAATGCTGGCAGTGTTCACCTTGAATGCTTGGACTGCAGATAACCCAGAAAACAGCCAGCACTTGCCAGGTTGGATGCTGTAGAAATGTCAGTGGATAATCGAGTTACCCCTCTTTTCTTGGACTGCAGACTGGTAATTGGAGATTGAGTCTCCTGACACCACCATGTTAAGATCTCTCTATGTGGCCTCAGACTTTTAGATCCTGAAACACAATGCAGAAGGTCAAAGGTCATTCTGCTTCTTAAACATCAGCAAACAGGGAGTCCATGTCAGGGAAAGGAGTTGGAAGCAGGAAGAGCCATCACACTGCCTCACACCTGCAGGGCTGGATGGCTCCAGGGTGAGCATCAGGGTTCCGAAGTGCTCCTCCCTTTCTTCTGATCCTTTTACAGCAATGGAGGGAGATGCTGCTTCTCTAACTAGGTAGCTTCCCTCTTGAGCTCCCCCAAGAAGCTATGCAGTCCAACCCCCTCACCACCCATTCCTTCTCTACTCACAGTTATCTATCCCTTCTTGAAGAAGTCCATCTTCCCCTGCCTCTCCATTAAACGGAGCCTCACACATTGCCCAAATCCTCTACCAAACCTGCCAGGAATCATAAAGAGAAAAAAGCTTCAAGGAGCGAGTTATATATAGCAATGAATTCATACACTCAGTGTAGCTCCTCATTCCCTATGTTAATTCTAACTCAATAACCTAATTCCCTTCCCCTGTCATGCACATTTTTCTTCCTCTTGTTGAAACAGCTGATTGATGCTGAAGTCAGAATCCATCCAATTTTGTGATGGTCTAAGCACTCCAGGCGATTGGCCCACAGCTGTCAGTGGCTGTCCTAAGGCCCCAGTGAGACAGCCCCCCACCTCTTCAGTGGGCTCATTCAAGACTGTGAAGAGGCTGGTGTTCTGGGCTAGTTGTACAATGAAGGGTTTCTTTGCATGTGGCTACTTGTCCTGGACATGCACCGAGGTTAAGAAATCCATAGTGGGTTTTCCTAATATTTCCTCATGGATTTGTTGCAACTCGTCTTTGTGCTGCCCTGGGGAGGTGCTCCCTGGCTTGTTGGCATTGCTCTTTCTCACACTGCCCAGACGCAGTGCTTATTTATTATTCAATTATTAAAGTTATTGGATGTGCTCATGGCTTATTACCCTCTGGGTGAATTTACAAGCAGGACAGAAAAAAGCCACTGTGACTTAATTTTCGTTTTTTTCAGGAAGTGTGTACCTACTGTGACACATTGTCTTTGTTTAATAAAGCTTTTATGACATTCTTATCTTCTCAAAAAGTAATCTATCTTTTAGAGATTTCCTGAAAAACACACATGAGCCCTCCCTATAGAATGGGCTCAAAGCCGGCGTTACTGATCAAGGGCCTACACTAACAACAAGAGTCCCAGCTACAAAGAGTGGAGCCAGGTGCCAAAACCCCTTTCAGAAAGGCGTCTGGATCCTGATTATGCCTACATTTGTTTTGCACAGTCTCCTTTCTGTCTTAGTCTTTTTGATGTTCCTTGTCAGGGGTAAATGCCTACAGGGTTATCACACACACACACACACACACACACACACACACACACACACCCCTCTACGGTGTCGCATCATCTTCCCCCAAAACAAGCAGAGGCATCAAGTTGTTGGAAGGGGCCACATGTCATATGTCATGTTAGTTCAGTGGATGCTCCCTCGTGGACACTTTTACAGGACAAAGTCCCCAATTCTCTGCCTTTCTTATGTACCCTGATGCAAAATGAAGCCCATGTGTATACAATGGCTGATGACTGGAGGGTGGTCTTCTCTCCATGTGACAAACGACTGGCAGGACAGCTCTCCTCCCTGCTTAGAAAGAGGAATAGCATAGGAAAGCTGGGGATCCTAAACTGAATTGTTCTGCCTAGAAACTTTCTATAGGTTGTGAAGGCTAAGGGAAAGTGGAGAGATTTGCTATTTCCACCTGTCTCTTTCTTCTCATTTTTGTCCTGTGTATCCACACTGCCCCTGGGTTAGGATGGACTCCAGAAACTCTCCTTCATCATTGCAAAGACATGTTACCTCATGATTTCCTGCTTTTCAGTGCCTCCTATTAAGGGATCTGGCCCTACTGACCAGCCTTGAATTTGTCAGAGTGATGCTTGTGTCCTACCTGCTGTGACAGCAGCTAACTGTGACCTCTGCGGTGGTACCACCTGGGTGTTGTATCCATACACCTTAAAGCTTCAACAGAGTGTGATGCACTGTACTTAGGACAACCACAGTCACATGTGATCATTCTCTTGAAAAAGTCTGAGAGCAGCCTAGAGCAGAGCCCCCTAAAATAGCCCACATGGGGCTCTTCTGGAGGACTAGGGGCCTGAAAAAAGCATTCCCAAGCTGCACTCTGATCTAAGTAGGTTCTGGCACCTGGGTGGGAGTCACTACTTGCTGGATTCAAGAACCTCTAGGATGGTCAGAGGTCAGTGTGGCTTCAATCCAGGAATTCTGAGAAGCACAAGGACTTATCCAAGCCAACATTTGCTCTCCTCCCAGTGAACACAGCTTGCAAGGATTCAGGATGAAGGACCTGGCTTATTCTGCCTGGGGTCATTCTCAACTTTAAGCCAGCGTTCCAGCTGAAGCACCGAAGAGGAATTTGGTGATAGCACTAAGAACTGTTTACCAGTTGTCTGTTAGTTTGTTCTCCTACTGTTGTTTTCTGGCCAGACAGCAGCCCTTTCATCTACCAGATGCTCCTTCCATGTATTTCATCACCACAACAGGATAGCCCCTGAACAAAGCGGTCTTTGTGGGATACTCCATTGTCATCTCAACAGCGCTGGTCCTTCGGTTGTGCCGTCACAATCTCCTCCCCCTGTGTGTTTGTTAAAAGTGACCATTGCTTATTTCCAGAAGATACACTTTGATTTGTCTCTTGGAAATACTATTATCTTACTCCCAAAACACAGTCTCCAAACTGTTGCATTTTTTTTGTGTGTGTATGTGCATGTTTGTGTGTGTGTATGTGTGTGTGTGGTGTGTGTGTACATGTGTGTTGGCTGCTTATAAAGGCCAGAAGTTGGCATTGGCTATCTTTCTCAGTTGCTTTCTGCTTTTTTTTTTCTCTGGAACACTGTCTCTTATTGAACCTAGAGTTCACTGATTCAGCTAGGCTGGCTGGCCAGTGAGGTCCAGGAATCCACCTGCCTCTCCCGACTCCCCCAGCTGAGGTTACAGATGAGTGGCCTTGTGTCTGACTTTTTACATGGGTGCTAGACTCAGGTCTTCATGCTTGCATGGCATGCACTTTGCCAGCTGAGCTGTCTCCCCAGTGCTGCGTCTTCCCTTTACTACTTACCACACCACTCCTCGGACATCAACTGCTGTTCTCGGCTGTTTGAATCAGAGGGTGTGGGTGAGTATTCTGCAGGATAGGCGGCAGTCATTTACCAATGGGTTTCCCAGATGGTTGTTGAGGAGCTAAATCTCTTTGGGGAATAAGGGCTATCTGCAACACTGGGCTTTGTCAGATGTGCCAAATGGCCTTTCTGAGCTAGCCAATTAAAGTGATGTTCTTCAGCAATGGGTTGTAATCCATTAGTGGGTTTTGAAATCAGTTTAGTGCTTTAAAACAGGCACAAAACATAGAATTGAACCAAATAGAATTGAAAAATAGAACTGAACCAAACAGAACAGAATAATGTACCAGATTGTACTTCATATAATAAAGGCATTTTTATGGCATTTCTGTAGTATATTCATATACCCATGGATATACGAATGCGTGTGTTGAGGTGAGACATTAAATGTATTACTTTTTATTTTTCAATCTCTACTTTTATTGTGAAATATATTAAATTCCCAGCAGCGTGCCGTGCGTGTGTGTGTGTGTGTGTGTGTGTGTGTGTGTGTGTGTGTGTCTTTTTGAGATAGGATTTCCTTATAGCCCCAGCACCTGGCCTGGAACTTGCTATGTAGACCAGTTGGCCTTGAACTCACAGAGATCTGCCTGCTTCTGCCTCCCAAGTGCTAGTATCAGGGGTGTGTGAGACTATACCTGGCTATATATTATGTGTATGAACATTGTGCTACCCTCAGAGGTCAGAAGAGGGTGTTGGAACCCCAGGAATTGGAGTTACAGGTGGTTGTTAGCTGCCATGTGGATGCTGGGAATCGAACCTGGCTCCTCCACAAGAGCAGCCAGTGCTCTGAACCACTGAACTACCTCTCCAGCCCCGATTTATATATTTTTAAGACTAAAGCAGGAACTTAGGTTCCCACCACTCCAGAACTAGAACAAAGCTAGTACCTCAGAGTCCAGCTCTGGATCCCCTTCACCTCTTTCTCCTCCCTCCCTCCAGAGGCAAGAACATTTTGATTTTTATGATAATAACTCTGCTTTTCTTTCTAATTCTACAACCCACGTACACAGTAGGACAGTGTCCTGTGTCCTGACTTTGAACTCTGTGTAACTCACTATGAGATTTGCTGCTTCTAGTCAGTGCTATACGTGTGAGGTTTATTCCTGGTGGTACTTGTGACTCTGAGGATGCTTTTCAGTGTTGCCTCATATCCCTCTCTTTGGCTGTGCCATAGCATATGGGTGGCTCTATTAATGTTGGATAGGGACTTTGTTCCAGATTGGGTATTTACACAAGTGTTGCCCCATTTCCTTGGCCTGGAGTGTCTCTGGATGCACAGGACAGAGTTGTTGGGGTTTGGCTCTTGTCTGTATACACTGATAAGGTGGAATCTAATATTTTGGCCCATTTCCCCCAACAGCTCACATATGGTTTGGTAAAAATGTATACAATGGCCTTTGTTTCCCTGGGCTGCACAGCCACCAGCCTTCTGGTGCCAGCATCTACCTGGGTAAGTCCAGCGTCACCCACTGCACCTTGACTCACCCAGCCTCACTTGCCCTCCCAGCAAACCCCACCCCATCTCTTCTCCTAGCCTGGGTATGGGCCCATTTCTTGTCTTGGCACTCCAGACCCCTGGACGGACCTCTTGGCCCAGAATCTCCACTGCTTCCTGCTCCTTTGCATCCAGACCAACCGGGTTCCTCTCAGTAGTCCTCTGGGGCCCTCAGGGCCTCTTTCCACCCCCACCTCCCTTTGCATTCTTGAGTGGCACAGCCACCAGCTTCCTGTGACCAGCATCTTTCCTGGGCCCTGCTCCCAGGCCAGCCCAGCCCCCAAATTCCTGAGGGCAGCATCTTTCCTAGAGGGATCCAGACCTTAGGAGAAAATCTGAGAGCATTTGGTCCTCATATGACTTGGGCCTCTGTGGAAACTCCTGAAGATGAAAGCAATTTGGCCACTCCAATATGAAATCAAAGAGAGAACCTGAAGCCTAGACCAACCAGCTGTTCATGCCCAACAAGTAAACCACAAAGGCACATAAAGTTTACAGAAATAAGCAGACCTAAATTCAACAAAGGAAGGCTTGAGTCTCACACAAGAATCAGAAACTACAAAATAAATTCACATATCAAAATCACAGAGAAAAAACAATAACATGAAAAACCAAAACAACATATCAAGTACCAACAGTCCTGTAGAGTAGTACAATGAGAATCCCTGGAGATAACAAAGGACATGGAATTCAAAAGAACAATTACAACATGATAAAAGAATTCAATGAATTTAAAGAACACACACACACACACACACACACACACACACAAAGAAATCAACAATCTGAAAGAAGATAGGGATAAACTTCTGAATGAATTCATAAAAGAGTTAGAAATATTGAAGACTAACAGAGAGAAATCTGAATTACACAATACCATACATCAAATGAACATAACAGACATCTACCGAATATTTCACCAAAGCACCAAAGAATATACTTTCTATTCAGTGCCCCATGGAACCTTCGCCAAAATCGACCATATACTCAGGCACAAAAAACTTCAACAAATACAAAAAGATTGAAATAATTCCATGCATTCTATCAGACCACAATGCAATAAAGCTTAAAATCAACACAGGAAGAAACCCCAGTAACTACATGAACACATGGCGATTAAGCAACACACTCCTAAGTGATGAATGGGTCAAAGGAGAAATTAAGAAAGAAATAAAAGTATTCCTGGACCTAAATGAAAAGGACAATACAATACAACAAAACCTCTGGGACACGTTGAAAGCAGTCCTTAGGGGGAAATTTACAGCTCTAAGTGCCTACATTAAAAAATTGGAAAGAACACAAATAAATGACTTGACATTGCAACTCCAGACACTTGAAAAGCAAAAACAAATGAAACAGAAAGCCAGCACACAAGAAGAAATAACAAAAATCAGAGAAGAAATTAAGAAATAGAAACAAAGAAAATAATACAAAGAATCAATGAATCCAAGAGGTGGTTCTTTGAAAAGATAAATAAGATTGACAGACCACTAGCCCAGTTACCAAAAGAAAGAAAGAGCACCTCCAAATCAACAAAGTCAGAGATGAAAGGGAAAACATCACAACAGACACCAAAAAGATCCAGAACATTATAAGGGAATACTTTAAAAACTTATGCACTACTAAATTTGAAACCCTAAAAGAAATGGACGGGTATCTAAAAGCATGGGAACCACCAAAACCAAACCAAGAAGAGATTAACAGATTAACCATACCTATAACACATAAGGAAATTGAAACCGTAATACAAAACCTCCCAACTAACAAAAGTCCAGGACCAGATATATTTACAGCAGAATTCTACAAGATATTTAAAGATCTACATCCAATACTACTTAATTTATTCAAAAAGATACAAATGGAGGGAGAACTTCCAAATTCCTTCTATGAAGCCAGCATCACTCTAATACCAAAGCCAGGTAAAGACACAACCAGAAAAGAAAACTATAGACCTATATCCTTAATGAACATAGATGCAAAAATTCTCAACAAAATACTTGCAAACTGCATACAGACACACATCAAAAAGATCATCCACTATGATCAAGTCAGCTTTGTTCCAGAGATGCAGGGGTCGTTCAATATACATAAGTCAATAAACATCATAAATCACATAAATGGGCTCAAAGACAAGAACCATATGGTCATCTCAATAGACGCAGAGAAGGCCTTTGACAAAATTCAACATGCATTTATGTTCAAAGTCCTAGAGGGAATTGGACTGGAGGGAACATACCTCAACATAATTAAAGCCATATATAACAAACCCACAGCCAACATCATTCTAAATGGAGAAAAGTTGAAAGCATTCCCATTAAAATCAGGAACCAGACAAGGCTGTCCACTGTCTCAACTCCTCTTTAACATAGTGCTTGAAACTATTGCAAGAGCAATAAGAAAAGAGAAGGAAATTAAAGGAGTAATAATTGGAAAAAAAGAAATCAGATTATCTGTATTTACAGATATGTCTAAAAGATGCCAAAAATTCCACCAAGAACCCACTGAAATCAGGAACCAGACAAGGCTGTCTACTATCTGCACTTCTCTTTAACATAGTGCTTGAAACTCTTGTAAGAGCAATAGGACAAGAGAAGGAAATTAAAGGAATAATAATTGGAAAAGAAGAGATCAAATAATCTCCTTTTGCAGATGATATGATATATAAGGGATGCCAAAAATTCCACCCAAAAACTAGTAGAAATTATTAACACATTCAGTAAAGTGACAGGTTACAAAATTAATCTATGAAAGCCTGTAGCCTTCCTATATACCAATAACAAGCAATCATAGAAAGAGTACATGGAAACACTCCCTTTCACAATACCTGCAAAAAAAAAAAAAAAAATCTCAGAATAAACCTGACCAAAGACATTAAAGACCTCTACAATGAAAATTTTGAATCTTAAAGACAGAGGTTGAGGAAGACCTTAGATGATGGAAGGATCTCCCATGCTCATGGATTGGAAGAATTAATATTGTGAAAATGACTATCTTACCAAAAGCCATTTATAGATTCAATGCAATGCCAATCAAAATCCTCATGGCAATTTTCACAGAATTGGAAAAAAATCATCCTAAGATTCATATGGAAGCACAAAAGCCCTTGGGTAGACAAAGAAACCCTGAGCACTAAGAGCAATGCTGGGGGGATTACTATACCAGATTTTAAACTGTATTACAGAGCTATAGTCATAAAAACAACATGGTACTGGCACAAAAATAGACCCATAGAACAATGGAACAAAATTCAAGACCCAAATATGAGTACATGCATATTTGACAAAGGGGCCAAAAACATTCACTGGAAGAAAGAGAGCATGGCAAAACTGGATCTCCATCCATAGAAGAATGAAACTAAAGCCCTATCTTTCACCTTGCACAAAAGTCAATTCCAAATGGATCAAAGACCTCAGTGAGAAGCCTGAAACTCTGAAACTGTTAGAAGAAAACATTGGCAATAACCTAGAAGATATAGGTGTAGGAAAGGATTTTCCAAACTGGATTATCAATTGCTCAAGAAATTAGGTCAAGAATGAACAATGGGACCTCATTAAACTAAAAAGCTTCTATATATCAAAAGAAGCAACCAAGGAAGTGAAGAGAAAACCACAGAATGGGAGAAAATCTTCATCACTGACACATTTGACAGAGGTTTAGTATCCAGAATATATAATGAGCTCAAAAAACAAAGAATTAAGAAAAGAAGTAACTGAATTAAAAGATGGGCTAGGGAGCTGAATAGACAGTTCTCTCAAAAGAAGAAATAAAGATGGCCAAGAAGCATCTTAAAAGGTGTTCAACATCACTAGTAATTAGGGAAATGCAAATTAAAACCACTTTAAGATTTCATCTTACCCCAGTCAGACTGGCTAAGATCAAGAGAGCAAATGATAGCAAATGTTGGGGAGGATGTGGGGAAAGGGAAACACTTACCCACTGCTGGAGGGACTGCAAACTTGTACAACCCATATGGAAAGTAGTGTGGAGAAGTCTTAAAAAAACTACGAATGAACCTACCATTTGACCAAGTTGTACCACTCCTTGGCATATACCCAAAGAACTCATCCTATTGCAGAGACACTTGTACATCCATGTTTGTTGCTGCTCTTTTCACAATAGTTAAGCGATGGAAGCAACCTAGGTGTCCCTCAACCGATGAGTGGATAACGAAAATGTGGTTCATTTATATGATGTTTTACTCAGCAGTAAAGAAAGATGAAATCATGGAATTTGTAGGTAAATGGATGGAACTAGAAACTGTTATACTAAATGAAGTAACACAGACTCAGAAAAAAAAATGATGTATGTTCTCCCTCATGTGTGGATCTTTGCACCAAATCCTGATAAGTGAGTATGTATCCAGGCATAACTGCAGGAACCAGGACAATGAAAAGGAACCAGGAAGGTAAAGGAAAAGAAAGAATATGAAAGAGAAGAATAGTACGAAATAGGTGTTAATAAGGGAGATATGGATAATAATAGGGTTATTCTAAGGGGAGCGGAGAGGGAAGGTTATACAGGGGACCTAGTGAAAGGGAAAGAAGGAACTCAAGAGAGGTGGGACTATAGAAGGGTATTATTAAGGTAGAAATTGGAAAATTGGGGGCACCTTAAATTGGGAAACCATGATAGAAGGGTTAGACAATGCAAAAGATAAATAATGCCTAGCTAGTTTAAAAAAAACAACAGAGGGAACCATATTAGTCCAACAACTTACTGACAAATTATGCATACAACTAGATCAAGGAATATATGTCTAGGCAAGGTTTATCTGAGAACGTTTGGTCTTTTCCCAAGCTTTATCTACATGACACATGGTAATTAAAAGTACCAGACTGGTGGAACTAACCTTCTTGGATGTTTAACAGCCATACTTTGAGGCCTATGCTAATATGGTCAGAGGGACATAAAAAATAACTTGCTCCTTGCCCTCCTAAGTCGAATAAATTCCAGGGTACTATGAGCATCTCTCAAAATGCCCTCTAACTGTGGTGAGTCACCTGTCCTCTTGATCAAGGAGGCCATGGAGACTCTATCAAATGGACTTGAACTAATGTCCAGTCTACAAAGAGGAGGGTCAACACAGAGGAAACATTTCCTTCATGCTTCCAAGTGAAGCCAGCCATGGTTGAGCAGGACTTTGACTTGTCTCACATAGATGGAACTGGTAAAAGAAAGGAGTCGGGGGCTCCTCCCAAGCCCATGTGACCCCTGAGGAACAGATCCTCAAATAACCTTAAGAGTAAAAATAAATTGGTTTACCTGGGCCAACTGTATGGCCTTAAACACCCAAAAGGAAAGTATAATAAAAGATTAAAGGTGTCGATATCATTTTTTAAAAGGTCCATGTGTATAGCTAAAGGCTACATAACAAGAAACAATGCCAGACAGGAGATACCTTCCTTTGAGTTGTTGGCCAGGGTAGCCCAAGTGGTTCCCAGAGAGTAACTCAGTGTAGAACTGGGAAAATGAACAGCAGACCCCAATCTTATCTAAAGGAATATTGACAACTGATTGCTCCTAGATAAGGAACAGCTGATATTCCTAAAAACAAGGAACTCTAGATAGGCTGACTAGATTCAGCAGATGGACAAGCACTGTGGAACAGCTGGGGGCGCTGACAACACAGTGGACAGTAACAGGGATGACAGAATATATGGCCTCCAGTGGTGGGGGAGGGGGCTAGCACTAGGGAATGCCTTGGGGGCACTGAAAACACAGTGGAAAGTAATGAGGATGGCAGCGAATATGGGCTCCAGTGTGGGGGGGTGCTATGGGTGGATGCCATTTGGGATGCGGATATAAAGATGAGTAAGATTGTTTGGGACATATCATATGAAATACACACACAATAAAAAAAAATCAACAAATAAAGAGTTATATTTGAGGAAGAAGCATAAAATTTTACTTCATGTTAATTAGTAGAGGTGATAAACATTACCATTGAAATCTATCTGATGACTTTATAGCCATACTCAGGTGCCCAGGATCTGAGTGTAACCGAATGTGACTAGTAATAATCGGATACATAAAGATTAGACACATGTGCAAACATGTGTCTAATAACATTAAAAATGAGTCTTTCTGACTCTCCAGGTAAGTTGATTGTGTCCTCTGTGCCTTGACTGCCCCAGCCTCATTCACCCTTCCATCTCCCCTGCCCATCTCTCCTTCTAGCCTGGGTCCTATCCCATTCCTTGTCTTGGCGCCTCAGACACCAGGGGAACCACCAGTGCTTCCTGATCCTTGGCATCCAGACCAACCCAGTTTCTTCTCCAGGTCTCCAGGAGCCCTCTGGGCCTGGTCCCACCCTCACTTCCCTCTGCTTCCCTGGGCTGCACAGATAGTAACCCAGCATGGAAATGGGAAAATAAACATCAGACCCCAATCTTATCTAAAGGAATATTGATAACAGATTGCTGTTAGATGAGGAACAGCTGACCTTCCTAAAACAAAGACCTCTAGATAGGCTGACTAGATTCACCAGATGGATAAGTAGTGGGGAACGGCTGGGGGTGCCGACAACATGGCAGACAGTAACAGGGATAACAGAGTATAAGGGCTCTAGTGGGGAGAAGAGGCCATAGGAGGGTGCCATCTGGGAAGTGGGTGTATAGTTGAATAAGATGGTTTGGGATGTTCTGTGTGATAGACACACACAGAAAACAAAATCAACAAATTTTTTAAAAATGTATTATATTTGAGGAGGAAGCATAAAAGTTTACGTCATGTTAATTAGTAGAGGTGATGAACATTACCATTGAAATCTACCTGATGACTTTATAGCTATACACAGGTGGCAAGGATCCGAGTGCAAACTATTATGACTAGTAATAATAATCCGACTAGAGACACACATGCCAACATCTCAGTTAGTAGCAAAAAT
>NW_008360304.1:5909025-5943886 GCF_000622305.1 Nannospalax galili | reverse complement strand
TATTGAAGTCAGTATAACTGTATTGCTTCAACAGCGAACCTAGAAATTTTATAGCCACTTTTGAAGGATCTGTGTCTTTGCTCTGGAAACTGTTATTTGGCATGTTAAAGCTCTAATGATATGCTTCTTCTAAAGAAAGTAAAAAAATAGTATTTTTTAAAAATGTTAATTTTTCCTTACACTTTTTGTCATGTGGTTCCTTCAGTCTAGAATGCCTGCTCTTCCTCCTCTTCCAAATTCAATTTACTGTCTGTGACACTCACCGTGCTATTTAACTGGACTACACTGAAGCTTATCACTTCAATAGCAAGCACAATTAAAAAATTTTAAAAAATTATTCTTCAAAGCATAAAAATTTGCTCCTTAATAATTAATAGATGTGGAAAACATTACCATTGAAATCTACCTGATTGTGTGTGGGGGCCCTCTGGGCTCTAGCAGACCCAGCCTGCAGACCACTCTGAAGGGACTACCCACACAGGGGAATTAGGAAAAGGAGAGTGCGCTGTCCACCCATTCCGCCAGCCCTCCTCGCCGAGGACAATCAGAGGTGACAGGGAGTCTAGTCAAGCAGGAGTTCGTTTATTGCAGGTGTCACAGAGCTTATAAAGGCAAAAACCGCAGTTTGGAAATCCCCTCAGAAAGCCCCTCCCCCGAATGCACCCAATCAGCTTAAAGGTCAATTTGCCACATGGGCAGGGTCCCATAGGCATCAACAATGATCATGCGCTGGTCATGCATCCCCAGAGATGGGGAAGAGTCCTTCAGCCAATCGGGAAGTTTTCAAAACAAGTCAAGCCTCGCCTTGTTCACTTCCTCTCCAAGCCATCTTTGCAGGGTTGCTCGCAGGCTCCCACAATTGTGGGAGACAGGCTTGAGCCTAGGGTGAAAGTCTTATTGGCAGCCATACAGCAGGTCTGAGGCAACAGCCTGACTGCTGGAGCCACAAGAAATGCCTTGTGACATTTTCTCCCATTGGCAGATCATGAGACTGATGCCTAGAGCTCGCCACTCCCTAATCACCACCCTTGGAATTCAAAATTGCAACACTTAGATATTGCAACAGTCAAGGTCATGTGGTTTCCAGGAATCCAGGCTCTGTAATCTGAAACCCAGTATGCGAATGAGGCATCCTTCCCGCTATTCTGTGATAGGACGTTAAGTCTGTTATGCTAATAGGATGCTAAGTCTGTTATTCTAATAAGGTATCCTACTTGCTGTGCTGTGATTGGACCACTATCCCTATATAAGCTTGTACCTTCCTACAATAAAGCAGACCTGTGTCATCGACCCTGGTCTCCTGTGTCTGAATGTGGCTCTGCTGACACAGTCTCCTCACCAACGCTGGGGTCCGGACCGGGCAGAAACAGCGCCGACAGGAGGCAGCCCAGGCGAGCAGAAGAGCAGCCTCAGCCCAGGGCAAGCAGAAGAGCGGCCTCAACGCCCATGAGAACGAAGGAGTGGCACCCATGAGAAAGGAGGAGTGGCCACCGCTGGCGGTGACCGCACTTGATGACTTTATATCCATGCTCAGATGCCAAGGAGCTCAGAAAGTAACTGACTGTGACTAGTAATAATCAGATATATAGAGATTAGAAATGCATGTGCAAACATCTTAGTGTCAATTGCATTAAAAATGAATTTTTCTGTATGAAACTGTATTTTAATAATGAAATGGAGATCTTTTTTAAAGGTTAAAACCTCATTTAATTTTATGTCTTAAAGGGTTTATACTGAGTACAATATTGTATAACTGTATTAATTCAACTTTAAACCTAAAAATTTATAGCCAATCTTGAAACAGATGCATCTTAGCTCTGGCGAAATTGTTATTGAATATGTCAATGCTGGTGTCATGAAATGCTTCTTCTAATTATATGGTTATTAAATAAGTAATTTTTAAAAATGAGTCTTTCTGTAGGAAACAGTATATTTTAAAATGAAATGGAGATCTTTTTTAAAGGTTAAAACCTCATTTAATTTTATGTCTTATAGGGTTTATACTGAGTTCAATACTGTATAACTGTATTAATTCAACTGTGAACCTAAAAATTTATAGCCACTTTGAAAGAGATGTATCTTTACTCTGGAAATTGTTCCTGAACATAAAGCTGTAATGAAATGCTTCTTCTAATCATGCGGTTATTAAATAAATAATTTTCTAAAAATGTATGCAATGGTTGATCTTAATTATTAACTGGAGATTTAGAATCAACCTAAGAGATGCATCGCTGGTTGTGTTTTTGAGGACATTTCCAGGGAGGATTGACTGAGGGGGAAGACTTATCCTCAAAGTAGGTGGCAGCTCCCAATAGACAGCCCAGACACAGAGGCCTAAAGGACAAGGCAGTGTGTGCCTACTTACTATTGCATCTTCCTGAGCCAGGATGCTTGTCATTGTTACTGCCATCCTCCCCTGACACCAGACTCCAGTTTCTTTGGTCTTCCAAGATGGACCTGCAGCTCTTCAGGGAGCCCCTGGCCTCCAGCACTGTTTGGAACTGCAGAGGCAGCCAGCTTCATGAACTTAGTAACTACCAGGGTCTCATCTCTTTAGCATGCTGATAGGCACTGTGGGACTACCCAACCCTACTGTGCAAACCAATCTAAAAACATCTTGCATAATATATATTTATTCTGTCGGTTCTATTCCTCAGGAGAACCCTACCTAATGCAATGCATTTCTTACTGTGAGTTGTAGTTTAAAAAAAGGGGGGGAGGGGTGGAGAGATGGCTTATCAGTTAGGAGCACTGACTGCTCTTGCAGAAGACCTGGGTTCTAATCCCAGAACCTTATGTGGTGGCTAACAATAGTCTGTAACTCCAGTTCCAAGGGATCCAACTAGATCCTTCTTCTCCATGGGCACTGCATGACACAGGTGTACTTACATACATGCAGACATAACACTCATAAACATAACTTTTTTAAGTTGGGAAAAAGACAAGCGCATCTGGACTTTTCATTGTTTTTCTATATCAAAGGTGTTGGAGAAGGACACTAGGTGTTCCCATTTGTGGAGTAGTTGTTATCTGCCATGCACAGAGCTCAGAGCTTTACATTCTTAGAATGCTATAAAAGCCCATGAAGTAATGAATATGCAGACAGACAAGCAAGGCCCTTGATGTCTATAGCACTGCTGCAGGCAGAAGACTCACAGCAGGTAGCAGAGCTAGTCACAGTTAAGATCATCTAGAAGACCAATGGAACAAATGAAGTTACAGGAAGTGACGACCAAAGACAGAAAATGTGTTACGTGCAGAAACTAGATAAGCTTCCATTTATTAGATGGGGCTGATCCCTACGGAAGAGGACTTACATTCAGGGAGCCACCCTAGAGAGCTGACCTTCCAGGACTATACCCTGAGGATTCCTCAGGCCCTGGGCCTTCAGCTGCTGGACACCACAGCCATGCAGAGTCCTAACCGAGAGGCCAGGAGACAGGTATGCATGGCACCTTCCTCTCTGGCATTGCAGTGTTTGAGGGGCACTGTCACTTTGATATGCTGTATCTCTTTCCCCAACAGCAAATTTCCCCTTCTCCCATCACAGGGTTCTGGAGGAAAGCTGAGGTAATTGTTAGCATAAAGGCGTGTGCCACCACGCCCGGTTAGGACAGAACTTAAGGGAAGTTCCTCCCACAGAGATGGCGTGGTGGTGGTGTTGGCATTGAATTCAAGGCCTCTTGACTTAAATCACTAGAGGTTTTAACTAAATACCAATATGACACATAGTCATATTTGTTTTGTTTTTATTTTTCAGTTTTATTTTGAGACAAAGTCTCATGTAGCCCAAACTGACCTTGAATTCACAAAGTAGCTAAAGATGACACTGAACTTCCAATCCTCCTACCTCTACCTCCAGAGTGCTGGGATTACAGGCATGTGCCACCATCCCAAGGTTTTATGCAGTGCTGGAGACTGAATCCAAGGATTTGGGCATTCTGGGCAAGCCCTCTCCAACCGAGCTACATCTCCAGACTGCTTTCATATTTGTGTATCTCGTTATCTGTGCCATAGAGACATGCGCAGGGGGACCCAATTTAAAGCATGAGCTCATGCGCCCATGGAGGTTGGCAAATGTGCAGGGGAGGCTGTGAACTCAGGCAGGGTTTCTACATCGTGTTCTTGAAATAGAATTCCTTGTTCAGGAACCTGCTTTTACACATAATTGATTCAGTGAGGCTCTTATGGACTGAACTGTGTCTTCCCAAAATTCTGATTGTTTAACCCTAGCACCTAGTCTGACCAAATTTGGAGGCACATCCCTAAAAGAAATAATTAAGGTAAGTAAAACCATAAGGGCAGAGCACCAGCCCTACAGATATAGTGTCCATATAAGAGGATGAGAACTGGCTGGAGATGTAGCTCAGCGGGTAGCATGCACAAGGCCCTCGGTTCAATCCCCAGTGCCAAGGTAAAAACAAAAGAATAAGGGTTGGAAATGGCACATTGACAGAGTAGTTGCCTAGTAGTCAAGAGGCCTTGAATTCAATGCCAGCACCACTACCACCAACCAACCAACCAAGCAACAAAAAGCCATTGTTTAAGCTAGAGAGATGGCTTAATGGGAAAATAACCTTACTGCACAAATCTGACAATCTAAGTTCCATCCTTGGAACCTATGTAAGGTAAGAGAGGACTGACTCTGCAAAGATTTCCTCTGATCTCCACACACACTCCATGGCAAGTGCATAACCCTTCCTCCCCCCACAAATCATGCACATCCGTAATCATAATTATAATTATAAAAGATTTTGAAAAGAAAGAAAAAGAGGAGGGGACATCAGAGAATAGGCCAGGTGAGGACACAGGGAGGAGAGAGGACACAGGAGATGCTAAATATACAGACACTTTGATCTTGAACTTCTAGCTCCCTGAACCTTGAAAATAAAAATGGCTGTTGAAGCCATCCAGTCTGTGGCCCACTCACTTTATTGAGGCCACTCTACTTTACTTAAAGTCAGTAATTTCCTCTACTTAAAGCTTATAGACATCAGTAACATCTTAGAAATAGTTTTCACAGCACTTCTAGCAGTGCCTGAGCAAACAGCTGGCACCATGGCCTACCCCATCAGCAAACCTGTGACTACTTCGGCAGCAAGACAGGAGCCTCACACTTGGTAAGATAGTATCTGTCTGTATCCCTTGATTTCAGGACAGAGTTTGCCACCAAATGAGTTACTAAACAATCTTTGGGGTTTGGACCTTGGAGATGTGGATTAGAGACAGAAAAAACACACAATTTAATTTCACTTGCTTCATAGTTTTGAGGCTGGACTTGTTTGCTAAGGTATATTGGAAGCAAAGGGCTCCCAGTCCTGACAGTGATAATAAGGGCTGTTGTATATAGATAAGTTACATTCTGTGTGGGCTAGTTTTCTTTCTCATCTTTCATAATAATCCAATGAGGGACATATTTACCTGCCCATTTTTCAGAAGCAGAAACTACTCGCAGAGAGAGAAAGTACACAACTGAGTCACATAACTGCACAACTACAAAGAGACAGAGCTTGGTAGAGTTCCTAACCAGCTCACTCTCCTGCCTCCTCTCAAGAGGGAATGTGCTTAGAAAGGGAGAAATTATAACCATTCAAAAAACAAAGAAAATCCAAATCTCACAGACTTCATCACCACTGAACCACCAGCATTCCATAAGGCCTTCTATTTTGGCTGGTCCCTGGTCTCTGTGGGAGGAACTTCCCTTAAGATCTGTGGCACATGCCTTTAATCCCAGCACTCAGGAGGCAGAGGCAAGTGAATCTCTGTGAGTTCAAGGCCAGCCTGGTCTACATAGTGAGTTCCAGGCCAGCTGGGGCTACATGGAGACCCTGTCTTAAAAAGACCAAAAAAAAAGATCTGTCCTAGATACCGCTTTATTGTCAGGTCATCAGTGACTGCCCTTGACCCCTCAGCATTGGCATTGTGTGCATCCTAGCAGTGAAAGTCCTTCAGGACATGGCCTCACCCAGTTCATCAGTTCGTTGGTGGTTGACTGGTTGGCTGGTAAGTTGGTTGGTTGATTGCTTAGCTGTTTAGCTGGTCAGCTATGTGGTTGGTTAGTTGGCTGGTTAGTTGGCTGGCTGGATGACTGGTTGGTTAGTTGGTTTATAGGTACTGGACTCCATGGCTGCTTTCCAGTTCTGCCCAACTGTAAAGTGTTCCTACGTGTGCGCTGGTCCCTTCTCTGAGACAGCTAATAGAACTGTGGTGAGATGGAGCAGAAGCAGTCTAGTGAGCCATTGGCTCTGTTAGACCCTCTGGATGGACCTCAGGAAGTTGCTCTGAGCCACCTTGGGAGATGGACAGAATTGTACCTATGGCACAAGGGTGGTGCAAGGATGGAAAAGGTAAGGCACATAAGTAAGCCCCATGTATAGGTAGCTCCAGAAACACTTCCCTTCCCCTTTAAAGAGATCCTAGAGTCAGGTGACAGGGACAGGTTCCTGGGTACCTTGCAAGGATGGTGTCTGGAGTCCTATTCCTCAGCAGACAAGTGGCCTCACACCTCTGGCACATAGTATCCTGGTCTTACTCACTTCCAGGACTGCAGAAGACACATGGTAATGGCTGACACTTGCCCTCGTGCTCAGAGCTCCTCTGAAAGGCTCTCATTCTCTTCAGATCAGTCCAGTTTTAGGACTGGCATGCTTTTTGGGTATAGAGCTGAGCTGGAACGCCACATACTCGGAAAACATCCAGGGTATCTCACTGAACATTCATTTCCTCTATCTCCCCCTCCTCCTCCCTTTTTCCTTCTTTCCTCCTTCCCTCCCTTTCTCTTTCTCTCATTTATTTATTTATTTATTATTTATTTATTTACATTTTTGAGACAGGATCTCCTGTATCTCAGGCTGTCCTGGAACTGGCTAGCCAAGGATGCATTTGACTTCCTGATCCTCCTGTTTCTATGTTCCAGCTGCTGGGATTACAGGTGTGTGCCAGCTCCTCAGTGTTATGCTATGCTAGTGATTGAACCTAGAACTGCATGCACATTAGGCAAGCATTCTACTAACTGAACTACATCCCCAGCCTCTCTTAGAAATTTTAATTTAAGGGGAAAAAGCCCAAACTCTGCAGTAGATTCATTCAAAAATTTACTGCACTTAGATTATTTACTTTCAGGGTGAAACTCAGAGATGTTAGAGAGAAAATCAAATGCCATGTTTTAAAGGTACCCTGAAGGGGCTGGAGAGGTGGTTCAGTGATTAAGCCCACTGACTGCTCTTTCAGAGGACCCAGGTTCAATTCCCAGCATCCACATGGCATCTAACAACTGTCCGTAGCTCCATTTCCTGGGGATCCAACATCCTCTTCTGACCTCTGCAGGCATTGCATGACACGGGTATACTTACACACATGCAGGCAATAGATTCATACACAGACAAAAATAAATAAATGAATAAAATAAAGGTAGCCTGCAGCCTTATCAATGCTGTGAGATCCCTAATTTGGGGACATTAGGAAAGAGGTTTGTGAGCTGTGCTATGTAATCACTTTTCATGCCCTCACTGGCTTTCTGAAATTTACAGTGTCCTTTTGTCTTCACAGAGCTTACATTAAGCATGTCCCTGCCATTAAAAAGAAACCTAAATGAATTTCCTTCTTACTTGAATGTACTCATTGCATTCTATATCATTATTTCATCCAGAATCCAATCCTCGGGAAACCACTACCACTTGACACTCTTTAAAAAGTTGTGGTAAAATATACATAGCATGGAATTTACCATCTTAACAATTTTAACTATAGAGTTAGTTAACTCAGCAGCACTGAATACCTTCATATTGTTGTGCCATTTTTATTTATTTATTAGACTGAGACTCATTATGTAACCCAGGCTAGACTAGAGCTGGGATTGTAGGTATGAACTAAATTTCCCAGAAAAAAGAAAAAAACATCACCTGTGTTAAAGATTCTACAAGACGAAATGGCTGAACTTTATGATTATGGAGAGTTAAAATGTTGCAGACCAGAGCCAAAATATCCTGGGCCATTTTTAATCCCTTTGAAAGTCATTCATTGCCCACCCCTGTGTCTGACCTAACATCCTTATGACTATTAAAACATTTATATTCTTAACAAACCACTATCTTTTACTAATCCAAAAGCTAAGAATGTCACCAGGTAGTACCTGACACCTGTAGCAGTTCCCTTTATGACCTGTGGTTCCCAGCAATGTGTTTGGTAAATGACTTGATTCATGACTTTCTTTGTTCTGTAACCAATAAAATTTCATGTAAACACTTCCACAGTAGCACATGGAATTTGGGGCAACCTGAATTTGTGTTCTCGGGCCATATTCACTCATATCTAGCTCCAGGTAAACAATCTCTTATTAACTTTGAGAGTTGTGTTTTTGTATCAGTACAGGCATGTGCCACTACATTCAGCTATTTGTGACCCTTTTTCACTTCTTCCGGTCCCTCATCCTGAGCAGGCTATACCATGGCAAGGTTATATTGACTAACTGATGTGTCTGTTCATCTCATTCCAACTCTGCTGGGATATTACACTTCTATCCCGTGGACATGTCTCCTAAACTTGAATCTACATGTTACTATCACACTCCTTTTTTACTCAAAGACCCATAGAAGTTTAGGGGTGACATGTTTTTCTGTACTTCAGAGTCACTCTTCTTATGGGGGGCAGAGTGTAAAACAGGGTCTCTTATTGTAGCCTAGGCTGACATCAAACTCTCTTGATTCTCTTGCCCCAGCTTCCCAAGTGCTGGAATAAGAGGCAAGGGTGGTCACTCTTTTTTATATCAAGACAGCAAAAGAGAATATAGCTGAGAGGGATGATCTCAGAGTCTAAGCACTTCATAGCCATCATCTGTTTATGCCCATCAGTATTGTGCACTGTTTTGTCTTCATTTCACATACGAGGACAAGGCTGGCAGAGGTTAAGAAACAGCTAGGATTGAATACCATGTTCAAATGCACATGAAACCCAACATGGTGTATCTCCTGAGAGGAAAGAAACTTGAAATGGGCAAAGATAAGTAAGAGAACTGGCCTCCCTGGCTAGGAGGAACCAAAGCCACTGATGATGCTCTTGACAGCTTACAGGAGCTTTGGCTGGTTGGGTCCCCTTCTTGAAGAGAGACCTCCCCAAAGGGCTTAGGGCCCTGCTCCCTGCCTTGGGAGGCTGATTACCCACAGAGGATTACTTTGACCATTCACACCCTCCTGCTTAGCCTCTAAGCTGCACACAGGTTTTCTTGATGCCACCTCAAATGAAAATGTCCACTAGATACAAGACAGAGTTTCTTAACCAACCATCTCCAATTAGTGGAATGTGTCTCTGTCTAGTTGAAAATGCCCCTGAGGAGTTACCACTGCAACCTCTATCTGCAGTTGGCAAAATCAAATCCTTAAGAGAGACTTCCAATTGGTGTGACCATTTGTAGCCACTGGCACATACTGGGTGTATTAGTCACTTTTCTATTGCTGTGATAGAAACACTGACCCAAGCAGTTTATAGAAGGAAGAGTTTATTTGAGCTTACAGTTCCAGGGGAATTACAGTCCGTCATGGCAGGGAGGCATAGTGGCTAGAGGTGGCTGGAGCAGGAGCAGTAGAAGTGAAGCTCTCACATCATCATGCAGGCACAGGAAGCAAGAAAGTGACTGGAGATCTGGCAAGGCTTAAGAACTTTCTAAGCCCACCTCCAGTGATGTGCTTCCTCCAGGATAGCCACACCTTCTCAAACCTCCCAAAACAGTGCCACCATCTGGGGACAAATTTCCAAATACTTGGAGCCTTTGGGGGACATTTTCATTCAAACTACCACATTGCACCCCTTGGCCCCCATAGGCTCATGACCATATAAAATGCAAAATGTATTTAGTCCAACTTTATAAGTCCCCATAGTCATTATCAATCTCACTACTATTCCAAAGTCCACAGTCCAAAGCCTCTTCTGAAGCTCAGCAAAATATCTAACTGTAAGCCTCTATAAAATCAAAAGACAAATTAAATACTCCCAACATACAGTGGAACCGAATACACATTACCATTGCAAAAGAGAGGAATGGAGGCATAGTAAGGAAATACCTGACCAAAACAAGACCGAAAACCAGCAGGGCAAACACCAAATCCAGTAGCTCCATGTCTGACTTCTGGGACTTTACTTCCAAAGGGCTTAGATGGCTCAGCCTCTCCAGCTTTGCTACATGCAACACACATCTCTCTCTTGGGCTGGTACCACTCCCTGTGTGCAGGTCTTCTTGGCAGATGCCTCACAGCTCTGGCATCACAAACTTCTTGGGGGTCTCCACTGCCAACCAGGCTTCACCTTCACAGCTTCACACAATGGCCTATCAGGTCCTTTTCTAGACAGGGGCACCCCTGATGCATGCTGCCTGGCCTCTGAGGCTCTCTGAAACCGTGGAGAAAGAACTGATGACCCTTCACTCTTGCATCTTTTATGCCTCTAAAGCCGGCACCAGGTGAATGACAATACCAAGTTTGACTGCAAGTTTGGGATGGACTCCAGCCTGCTTTATCCATTTTAGAAACTTTTCTCTTCAGTGGTCCCTGCAGCATTTTCCTTTCACAAGTTGGAGGCTTAACTGAGTGTGGTCTTGCCCTGGAGGCACTCTCTCCATTGTTTAAGTTTGAATCTCTAGGCCCCTCCTTAATCACTTTAATTGCCCAGCACATGCCCAGGCTCCAACATTAACCTTACTAGTGCTCTTTTTTCAATCCATCCTGTATATTCTGTATTTCTTTCTGCCCCATTTGCTCTTTTTCACTGTAAATCTGTATAATATTCACCATTAATAGCCACACCACCATTTCTACATTAGGCTATCTTGAAATTTCTTCCATCAGAGAAATTAGTCCATTGTTTTTCAAATTAACCTCAGGCAAGTTTTTTGGTCGAGGGCAGACTCCAGACAGACTCTTTGCCAAAATATCCCAAGTGCTGCTTAAGTCCTTATTTCCCTCTGGAACTACATTGTTCTCAGCACTACTTTCTTCCAGGCATTTACTAGAATGGCCTGTTAAGCTTCGCTTACAGCGGATCAACCACTTCTCTAGGCCAACCTTCCAAAGTCTTCTACATTTCTTCAAAACCCCACACGGTCAGGTTCTTCACAGCCAACAGCCCACTCTCTGGTACCAATTACTGTATTAGTTACTTTTCTGTTGATGTGATAGAAACACTGACCCAAGTAATTTATAGAAGGAAGACTTTATTTGAGCTTATGGTTCCAGGGAAATTACAGTCCATCATGGCAGGGAGGCATGGTGGCTGGAGGTGGCTGGAGCAGGAGCAGCAGAAGCTAAACTCTCACATCATCACACAGGCACAGGAAGTAAGAGAACAACTGGAGATCTGGCACGGCTTAAGAACTCTGTAAGCCCACCCCCAGTGACGTATTCCTCCAGGATAACCACACCTTCTAAAACCTCCCAAAATAGCACCATCATCTGGGGACAAAATGTCCAAATACTTGGAGCTTTTGGGGGACATTTTCATTCAAACCACTACACTGGGCTTTTGCTTTGGGCCCCTGTCTTCAGGATCAATAAGGAAAACTCAAAAGTGCCGAGGATACCAGAAGTACCTCCCCAGCCTCAGGAGCAGGGTTGGAGCATTTTCATCAGGCTCTGCTTATTTTCCTCTGTCCTTCCATCTACCTGGCTGAAGGTCAGACACTTAAAAGCAGATTTACTTTTTTAGAGAAAAAGACCGATATAAAAGTTAGTGAAGGCACAGTTGGCTCAGCAAAGATAGATAAAACAAGATAGAGACATTTGAAGAAAAGAGGAATTTGGTTTTGATACATTTTTAAGAAAACTCAATGGTTGTGTGAGTTTTTTTTCCCTCCGAGGAATGGAATAAAATAGCCAAGAGGTTTGAACTGTATAGTCTGATATAAGCATATTTTAAAGTTATATTAATTCCTGCAAGTCAATCCAATGCCAATCTTTGATCAGTGCCACAGGCCATCTCAAAGTAGCAAATAGCATGCCTTCTGTTAAAGATGTGCAAGCTCAGATATGTATGCTCACTGGAGTTTGTGAATGTGATTAGGAAAATCTGTAAACACTGAAGCAGCCCTTGGATTTTTCTAGTGCCCTCTGTCTGGAATATCTGATCATGTTGCTTTTTCATTGACTATACCAGCCAGGGATGAGGCAGGATAAAAAGGCAGGAAATCTTCATGGGAACATGGGAAGGGAAAGAAGCCCCTCACCCTGCAATCACATAGAAAACCCATCGCCAGCTGAGAATCAAGAATTCCAATACAGTGTTTGCTTAAGGCCTTTCTCACTTCCCAGCTATAAACCTACACTTCTAGGCATCTCACCAGAAACACTTCATAGTAAAAGAACATGTTCTAAGTCTTTTGTGAACCCCTAGTATGGTTGTCAGATTGTAACCCAATACAAGACATCTCCAGAGTCACCCTATAACCTTGCTTATTTTAAAAAAAGGAGGAGAAACGTTTATTAGTGGTCCTTTGAGATATAGCTAGAGAGCAACCAATATGGTCCAGATGGCTTCTTCCAGACACTTGTGGTTCTCCTCAGGGGAGCCCACACCCTATGCTGGGAGTGCTTTCTGTTTTCCATGAGTGCCTTTATTTCTATTTTAAAATAAACTCAAACTCTGCTCCATGCTGGCTCCTCCTGAAGTTCTGCTATCCCTGGAAGGATTCTGTGTAACCCGAGTTAAGGTCCCTAAAGGAGCAGGGGGATTCCTTGGGCTGTATCTCTTGTCCTTGCCACTGCTGACAGGAGGATTCTAGAAGACTCCAATTGAAGCTTCCTTGTCTGTCTCTTCTGTCTGATCTCTCCAGCCATCACACCTTGACCCCAGAGCAAGAATGATGAGGACTTGGCTCCAAGGAACTCAGGAAGTCATGACTGAGGAGCCCCAGACTCTGGGACCATCCAGAAGGAGGCATTCGCCTTTGCCAAGGGCTGGTGTGCCCATCTCCTGGGACTGCCATAATAAAAGACCACATACTGGAAGGCTGAAAAGAATAAACTTTAATTCTCTCAAAACTCTCAAGACTAGCAGTCCAAAGTCCTGGTGTCAGTATGGTCAATTTCTTCAGGAAGCTTTGTATGGGTCTCTCCTAGTGTCTGGTCTGGTGGGTCCTGGCATTGTGTGTAAACGTGCCACTCCAGTCTGCCTCCATCTTCACATGCTACTTGATTCTGTGTGTCTGTGTCCCTTCTTCCCTTCTCAGAAGGATACCACTCCCATTGGACTAGGGGCTACCCAGATACAGGATAACGTCATGTTAACTTGAGTACAGTGCAAATATCTCATTTCCAAATAAGGTCACAGAGAGAGAGAGAGAGAGAGAGAGAGAGAGAGAGAGAGAGAGAGAGAGAGAGAGAGAGAGAGTAGAGAGAGAGAGAGAGAGAGAGAGAGAGAGAGAGAGAGAGAGAAAGTTAGGACTCCAGGGTTGTCTTCCTTGGAGACACAACTGGAACCATAAAAGGTAAAATGTAAATTCTGTGTGTCAGGCTGAGAATGACAGTGACGAGTTGAAAATGTGGGGTAAGAGTATTTACCAGACCAGAATACATAAATAAAACATTCTGTAGAGAAAATATGGTGCAAGGAGAGACAGAGGTACAGCACACAAATTCTCACAGAGAAAAGCATCCTTGAGAGGGAATAATAGTTCTTCTACAACAGTTAAAAGGATTCACTGGTCTCATCTTGTATGACATTTGTATGGGGTCCATGTCTGGATAAGTAAGTAGGCATCTCAGCATCTTGTTAAATAGTAAGATTTATAGTATCAGTTGTCTTTCTTGGTATTGGCCATTTGTGGTAAGGTGTCCTGGGTCATTAGGAGTCAGACCATAGATAGTTGTATAGGACGTCGGAAGTTACTGGGATTAGGCTCCAAGTAGACACGATCTGGCTGTTGGAGTGTGGTCTGCTTTTGCTTTTTGCAACAGATCCCAACTCAAACTTGAATGCTAGGCATTTCTTTGTGATCCCTGGAGATGCTGGGAAGTAGGGGAGGAGAGAAAAGGAAAGAAGGCAGCCAGTGAGCAACAGGGCAGCCATGAGTTGTGGGAAGTTGATGCTGTCACCATGGGGCCTCTGAGAACCTATGCAGAATGCACCTCAGAGTCACGCCCCTGGTCATTTGAGTGTCTGTGCCCAACACTCTCCTGTCATTGCTGAGGGCTGCTGGGCATTGTTCCCCCACATTTCCAATCTGCACCCTGGAGGCTGAACTTAGCTGAACAAGCCCACCTACAAGTGGAAACAGTAGAAACTTCTTCACAGGAGAATTGCCAGGACTGTGGTGGACCAACACCCTCTGCTACACCCTCAGACAAATGGGGCTTTATTTCTTTTTGCTGAAAATAAGAGTGATAATAAATCATCTTGATTCCTTTTCAAACATTGCGATAATTGTTTAATAAATTTTGAGAGAAAAGACACTTTACTTCAAAATGACTTTCTTCTTATATTGTCTAGCTATATAGCATTGTCAATACTTTTATGTAATCACATTATTTGAGCTTTAAGTATCTTTGTCCCCAGGCCCTAATTTTCCACCTCTTTCTGGTTTGTTTTTCAGTCTTAGGTTTAACCCTCTCTGTCCATGCTCATTCTGGAAAGTTCTTGCTCAATCTTAGAGACCAAAACGCATCTCCCCATTGACTCTGACCTCTTGGGCCTCCTGCTGCACAGTGCCTTACACGTGGTCATGAGCTGCATGTGTGATGAGCAGAGAAAGAAATGCATGGATGAAGGAGCAGAATGGGCCTGTGCGATTCACTATACTTCCAAATGTCATTTTCTAGTCACATAAACACCTCGAAAGTAGGGACCAACAGTTTATTTGGGTGTCAGGAAAAAGACCGCTGTATGACCAGTGTTCTTCCTACCCTATGATTGCTCTTTGAGAGGCTACTGTGTCACTCTTTTCTCAGGCCTATCCGTATTCTGTTCATGCCTTCTCTTTGACTTCTAGTTAGCTCAATGCCTCCTTCTAAGGAGTCAGTCTGACACCCATCCTCCCTCAGTCCCTCCCTCCTTCCCTTGGCCCTCCCTGCTCTTCTTTTCTTCCCACATGCCTTCCTGCTTTTCTTTTTTTAATTTTATTACTTGGTAGTTGCCAGACAGGTTGACAATAGAAGGATGAATGAGAGGCAGGCACTCTAGGCCCTCCAGCCATGATGTGGATAACCTTTTACCGTGGGCAACCATTAAGCACCTGTGGCTAAGCAACAATGAACTGAATGAACCCTCTGAAATCATGATCCAAAACAATTCCTCCCTTAAACTGTTTCTGTCAAGCATTTTGGTCACAGGAAAGAAAAACTAACACAAGAACTGAAAAGTTAAGTAATTTGCCCAAATCTCACAGCCAACCACCAGTGAAATTGGGATTTGAACCAAAGCCTGTCTGACAGCAGATTCAGCTGTTTACTCACTCTTCAGCCTCCTGATTTGCTGTGTATAAACCTGAATCAGGACAAGCCCTCCAACTGGAAATGTCCACATCAATTTGGAAAAATGGCAAGGAAGAGTAGTGTAAAATACCACACATCACATGGGCACTGCCCCCATGGGTGACTGAGGGTGGCTTTTCTGGAACTCAGCTCTATTGCCTGCAGTATGGTCCATCTACTGAAACTCAACATTATGGTCAAGTAATGGGGGACCAAGAAGAGCAGGAGAGCAAATTCAGCCACATCCACGTATGTGTGACTCTCACTGTTTCTCTTTTATTTAATGCTAAAATTTGAGTTCACTATGTAAAAGTCAAGAAACTTCACATAGGACCCAGATTTCTACCTTCTCCCTTGACCAGCCATATCAGGCCTATATTCCTAAACATTCCCCAGTTGTTGTGGGTCAGTCAACTCCATTACCCTCAGCAACAGCCTGGCTCCCTGAGGCATCTATGGTCTTGACTGCTATGAGAAGCCATGTCCTCAGCACACAGACAAGGCTCGTGAGGTGTTTAATGAAGACAGAAAGAGCAGACTGTAAGCAGAGTTCAGTTACATGCCATGATGTGAAGGCCAAAAGTGGCATTTTAAAAATTCATTGTCTTCTAATAATAAAACTCTGTATTTACAGAGGGTTGTGCCTCTAAGAACATCCAGCTTTGAGCAAACATTCTGAAATGCTCACAGCAGAGACTCCAGGAAGTGGGACGGTGATTGGAACTGGGGCCTCCACTGGTAAAAGAACAGCACACAGGGAAAGCAGCCAACCCCCCAAGGGGCTCATAGCAGCCAATGTGACATGATGGGAATTTGAGAACAAGTTGGCTGAGCACTGTATACTATGGAAGGCACACAGGCAGGGCAGCCTTGGGCTATGAGCATCTACCTTTAGACTCCCACACTTAATTCTGATTCCTTGACAGCAAAAGAGATAGAGATGGAGAAGGCTGGTCTTCAGAGGCCCAGAAGTACAGATGCCTCATTGTTCACGTTCTGCATATCCGCCTACCTCTTGTGCAGGGATCAGGGTCTTAGAGCTCTGAGCTAATGCTATATCCATCTACAATTTGCCCAGCAGCTAGGTTGTGGCTGATCTTTCTGGTCTTCACCCCAGGACCACCTGCCCTGCTGAGAAATTGCTGTATGTTCCCTGTCCTCACTCAGGTGTCCCCTCCCCACTGAGCTGTCCCTTCCTTGAGAGAACAAAGCATGTTTGCTAGGGAAACTCTTATGGACCAGTTTCAGCCCCTGCCCCCGCCCTTGCTGGTTCCTTCTTTGCACCACAGTGACTGCCCTATCTAACTCAAGCTGATGCTAGCAGAGGACCAGTTGCCCTGCCTCTACCTTTCCTCTCTCCTTCTGGCTGTCTGTCCCTAAGCCAGTGTGTACTTTACTGCCTTTGTTCTCCCAGCAAGCTGCCCAGTGTGCTCTGCCCTTTAGGGACAACTGCAGTGGTCCAGTGCTGTAGCTATGAGTTGGACAGGTGTATGAGGTACGAGGAAGCTGAGCATCTAAGTCACATCTTTCAATAACCTGACCGATAATCAAGGTTGTCATTTTAATCTCCATTTCACAGACTCCTAAACATATCTTTCCATTGGTTTTAAGTTCAAAGGGTAGAGAGTGGAGTCTGTTTTATTTCTTCCCTGGGATCCTGCCAGAATCTTGGTTGTCTCTGTTTTCATGATTAGCACGGTGCTTGGTATATTATTGGTGTTCTCGCTGTTTGTTGGATAATTACTCAGAGATCTGGGATGAGAAGTGTCTCTTCCCTTCTCCATTGTAGGCAAAATGGCAAAGTTCTGTTCATGGCAATGCTGGATACATACACTTTCCAGATGGACATAGGACAGGTGCTATAGTTTCAATAAGAAATGTCCCCAATAGGCAGGTGTGTCTGAATACTTAGTCCCCAGCACGAGAGGTTATGGAACCTGTAGAAGGTGGGCCCTACCTGAGGAAGAAGGCCACAAGTGGTGGGCCTTTGAAGGCTATTGCTGCTTCCGGTTTCAGTCCAAGCACTCTGCTTCCTGTCTGCCTCCATTTGAGGAAGCAGCTTCCTCAAGCTTCTCCCACCATGCCAGTCTTACCAGAATGAAACTGAAACTGTGAACCAAAATAAGCTACTTCTCCATCTAGTTTCTTTGTTAGATGTTTTGCTAGGTGATGGATGTCCCTAAGTTTGATAGCTTAGAGTCTCCTAGCTTCAAAAAGGTTATACATGAAATGAAGTTATTCCAGCTTGCAATATCCAAGGCAAAGATCTCCAAGGATCTTTCTTTTGGAAGCATAAGAACCATGTTAATTTGATAGTTTAATTCTTATTTCAGGAATGGAAATAACTTTGTTTTCGTTTGGTGTTTTTAAATTGTATTTAGGTGCCTCTGTGTGTGTGTGTGTGTGTGTGTGTGTGTGTGTGTGTGTGTTTTCATGTAGAGGTCAGAGGACTACTTGTAAGACTCAGTTCTCTCCTTCAGCCACATGGGAGCTGGGGATTGAACTCATGTCATCAGGGTTGGTGGTAGGTGCCTTTACCTGCTGACCTACCTGACCAGGCCCAACTTTGCATCTTTGTTTGAGAAGCATTTAGATGTCTAACTCAAAGGCAGTGTAATATTGAGTACATGATGGACTTCCGGAGACAAGGGTCCCTCTCGCTTTTGTCTTCTTTGGACAAGAGAAGTAAAGGGGCACCCCTGCTGTGAGGAGATCAGAAACCCCAAGGCACGTGTCAGTTGATGGTTGCAACTCAGGTATAAATTTTTTTCCTGCCAATAGAGAGATGATAATTGAGGCTATACAACTTAATACAAGCTCTAGGGAAAGATAAAGTGAAAAAAAAAAGGGTTTTGAAAGCATAAAAATGGAATTAATGGAGGAAACATGATCAATATCTTAAGACATCTACCCATGGGGCAGAGGAGCAGAAGTAGAATTTTTCCCAGGAAAGTGAGAAGCAAATAACAGGAAATTAACAATCAGTTGACAAAATAAGTGTCCCATAATAATTGCATATCTCTGTTGTCATGGCATTAAGGCAGGATTAACGTCTCAATTTAAATCTTGCAGACCACACAGAGGATACTTTCTTTCCCCATTAGGTTTTGGGTTGTTTTTTTCCCCCCGTCTGCTGTGAACTGACAGTGAACGTAGGATGCAGTGAGGCAGGCAGGGTGCAGTTAGGGAGGTGGGAGACCCATTCCTGGGACAAACCCCACAAAGCGAGGGTTCCACTGAATAAGCACAGGTCCCTTTAGGACACACTGTGTAGCCTCCTGCCCCCTTCATTGGACCCCACTGTGCTGACAGGAGGGCTACTACCAACTAGGTACCCAGGTTGCTTGCCCCTTACATAGTTTTGATTGCCTCAATTTCCACACTTGCAAAATGAGGGTAACAGGATCTGTTGGCCAAGAAATTGTGATGCAAATTAAACTAATACTAAGAACCAAACTAAATTAAGAACATTTTACTACCCTACTGTGGATCTGAGAATCCCATCCTTTCCCTCCCCTCAAAAACTTGTTCATTCCTTTGAAAGAGATTATTTGGGAAGCCCCCATCAGACAACAGCATAGACTGCTTCCCAGGACTCCAGCTGTCCCAGGAGTCAGGGTTCTTCTAGGATGGCCCCAGAAAGCTCTTACATGGAAAAGATGACTTGATACAAGCATGAGAACCCATGTTCAAGTCTCCAGCACCCACATAAAATAAAGAATGCAAGAAAATAAGACTTTGGGGCTGGAGAGATGGCTCAGTGGTTAAGAGCACTAGCTGCTCTTGCAGAGAGCCTGGGTTTGGTTCCCAGCACTCACATGGCAGCTAATAACTGTCCATAACTCCAGTCCCAGGGGATCTGACACACTCTTCTGGTCTCCATGGGTATTGCATGCACAGGTACACTTATATACATGCAGGCAAAACATGCATACACATTAAAAAGAGATGACTTGTACAAGAGAGGTATTCGCAACTGCTTCCAATAATCAAGCTACTTTCTGTTGCAGGCATGAGTTCTCTTCCTCTAAATCTTTGGCGGTAGATACTCTTATTCTCCATTTGCACATGAGGAAACTGAGGCACAGAGAGATGATGTAATTTGCTTTATGGTATATACTTGTTTTACCACATCTAGCTCTCCCTGCAAGTGTGTGTCTGTCCAACCTTTGCTCTCTGTGCTCTTCCTCCCTCCCCCTACTGCATTCTGGAAGGGCTGAGAGGAGACTCAGTGGATCAGAAGAGGAACCTATGCAAAGGTCTAGGACCCTCAGGGGTGACTGGCCTGGGTCACATCCTTTTACTAAAGCAATGAATTTGACAAGTGACAGAAATACTCTGCGTCCAAGTCTACCTTTCTAAAACAAAGATATGGATGATGCCATTGTGTAGACCTGTCAGGAGAATTAAATGAGGCAATTATGAGGCATGTTTACAAGCATGTCTGGCATGTATTAAGCCTTCAATTGACATTAGTTCTCATGATCACTATGGGATTCATCTGCTCAACCAGAGAATTCATGAAAAGAGACAAAGAGGTAGCCGTTATAGTAGGAGAGAGGAAAAGGAGGAGAAAACCCCTGGATCATTATCACCTGGCAATCCTATCTGAGCAACTCCCCTTGGAGATCCACATGGGGCAATTGCTTGACTCTGCTAAAAGAATTAACTAGTCCTGCGGCCACAAAACTGAACAGCCAATTATGGCTGTCCATCTGTGGTTACAAAGTATTGAGGAATTCTGGGAAGAGAGCTGGCTGGGTAGAACTGGTAGGAAATTAGCCACATCTAAAGGCGACATCCACAATGAACATCAGAAATGGCTTTGTCTTAGGTGAAAATCACCAGTCTCCAGAGCTTTTCTCCAGTATCCAAGGCCAAACATGGAATATCTTAAAAACAAGGACCCAGGCTACAACATGAATCTGTAATGCATGAGGACCAAATGAACTCAGCTTGGTGTGCAAAAAATAATATGGAGGTTGTCCCTCATTTCAGAGGACTGGGGGTTTATTTGTTGATCTGGTAGTTAAACCTCTTTCCTCCTCGTTCTTTCTTCCTGTCCTTGTTGCCCACCCTCCCCACCTCTCTCTTAGGCTTTCAGTTTTTACTTCCTTCTTCTCTTAGTCTTTTTGGGTTTCTGTAACAAAATGCCAAATACTGGGTAATTTCTAAGCCAAAGGAATGTTGTGCTCTCAGCTGGAGGCTGGTGTAGATTCAGTTTGGTTTTGAAAACCTGTTCCTCATAGGTGAGTGCCGGGACTCAGGTTTGCTTTGCTTAGCAGGGACCTACTGGCTTCAGGGCAGAGGGTCTGATTGGTGACAGAGTCATAAACTCTGGGACCTGTGTCTTTTCAACAGGCCAATTTATTTAAAAAGTAGGTGGTTTTTATACATCCTAAGGAACTAGCAGTCACGTGGGATATGGCAGTCACATACAAAGATTTAAGGTACAAAGAAACAGGACATTTAGTCTCTTGGCGCCAGAAGGATTCTTAAATTTTTACTCAAAGTTATCAATGTCCATCCGGTAATTCATTGGCCACAATGTTTTCTTTCTTAAAACTAAAAGCATGGTGAACTTTTAGCTTTTAGCTCAGGAGTAAACCTTTAACCTGGCCTATTCTTTTAATCTCTTATCCAGGGATAGCTGAGTTTTTTGTTCAGGGCAAGGAGATGAGCTAAGGGTTGTTGACCAAGATGCTTTCCCACAGAGCAGGGAACCTGCACTTTTATGACCAGGCCGCTTCCTCCTGCCAGTCTAACAGTGTTCTGCAGGACAGGGATTATCAGAGCCACTGTTTTCAGTGTCCCTCCCTTTAGCAGAGAATGCAGCCTGGACCTATAAGTTTTAGGCTCACCTCACCCTAGGGCCTGGCATCCTGGTTTCCTACAGGTGAGTGTTCTCACATGACAGAGAGGACAAATGGGCTCCCAGAAGCCTCTTCTATAAGGCTCTAATTCAATTCACATTTCTCATAGGTCTGACCTCTTTTAAAAATATTTTATTATTCTTATTTTATGTGTATGAGTACATTGCCAGCATGTATGAAATTGTACCTGTGTCAGGCAATGACCAAGAAGTCAGAAGAAGGTGCCAGATCCCCTGGAACTGGAGTTACAAATGGTTGTTAGCTGCCATGGGTGCTGGGAACCAAACCCGGGTCCCCTACAAGAGCAACAGGTGCTCTTAACTGACGAGCCATCTCTCCAGCCCCAGGCCTTACCTCTTAATACCAACACATTGGGGATTAGATGTCAATTTAGGGATTTTGGAGGAACACATACATTCAGACCACAGCACCCACACATGTGGGACACCTTGCAGTTAGTCCTTTCCCTCCCCACTCTCATCTACTACAATATGTCAAAGTTTGGACATTCAGGGAAATTAACTGCCACCTCATTTAGTCACAAAGTTTTTCCCCTCTGACTAGGACAATAGTGTAGCTCAAATGCCCTCCACCTTTCCCCTTCCCTGGCCACAGGCTCACAGAGAATTGTAGACCTTGACACTCCTAAATATACCCATCATGTTAGCCTGCTCGACTAACAGCTTCTCTGAAGGGCAAGGACCTCTGCTTCCCACCCTGCTGACTTGACCAAAGGAGGCAACAGACTGAAGCCATCTGATTTATACAGATGAGCTATGTAGATCCAATTAATTGCTCATTAATCCAAACTTAGATGGGCTAGGATGTAGGTCAGTTGGTAGAGTGCTTGCTCTAGCATGCATGAAGGAGTGAGTCTGAGCCTTATACCACATAAAACCATGGGCGGTGGTGCATATCTATAATCTCAGCACTCAGGAGATGGAGGCAGGAGGATCAGGAGTTCAAAGTCATCTCCACCAGCTCCACCATGAGTTTGAGGCCAGCATAAGACCCTGTCTCAAAAACAACCGGACACATGCATACACACAATTTAAAAAATAAATCGTTAAAAACTAAAAAAAGGAAAATATAACAATGAGGACTTTGGGCTCTACTCCAAGGCAATTTTTATGAAGGTTTACTTTTACCTTTCCTTTTTTTTCTTTTCTTGTCACACTAGAAATTGCCCCTAGACCTCAAAAATGCTTGGCTCTACCATTAAGCTTTATCCCCAGTCCTATTTATTTTGACATAAGACCTCACTAGTTACTTAGGCTGGCCTTGAACTTATTCTGTAGCTCAGGCAGGACTTGATCTTGAAATCCTCCTGCCTCAGGCTCCTGAGTTGCTAGAAGTACAGTCCTGTGCCACCAGGCCCAGTTCATGGAAGGTTTTCTTTCTTTCAAGCATGAGATTCATTTATTCAACATATATTTACAAAATTCCCATTAGTCCAATACTCTGTTCTGACATGTATAATATCTATATCCAGTATATTTGCTATAGTATCTACTGATTAATACAAGAGATAAAATATATAGGACATAGGCATAATAGTCAATCACCCTATGTATTATATGGGATATACACCAGAGTTCACTGCCTATAATATTTAGCATGTAGAATCTCGTAACATTGCCCAGCACATAGTATGCTCTCAATGAATACTCACTGAATGAGTAATGGAGCAGCTTTGTGTGGTAATTCAAACTATTTGGTTCATTGGTTAAAGAGCATCCAGTTTAGGCTGGAGGCCCCAGTATCAAGCACTAACCACAGATCATAAGGCAGAAGGGAGCTTGGAGACTTGGAGAATCAGACCAGGAATTCATCCTCCTCATGCTGAGCCCTCCCATCCCAGGGCCCAGGCTGGCCTTTCATGGAAGGTTTTCAACCTTACAGTGGTAAGAGGATATAGCTCAATGGTAGATTACTTGCATAGTATGATCAAGGTCTTAGATTCAATTCCTCTAAAAATGTGGGCAGAAGATGCTGCTATGAAGCAGTAAGGAGCATTCTATCTCATCAAGGTGGGAGGGGCCACATGCTTCCCTATCCTGAAGCACCTCAGTCTCTGGTCCCTCCAGGGATCCTCCCCACCAGCTTTTCCCTCATTGACAAATTCCTTTTCTCCTGCCTCCTGCCTCTGTAAAACATTGCCAAATGGATTTAATTTAAATTCTAGGTAATAAAAACATAGAGTGAGGCAAAATAAATGGGAATGCTTTAAGTAACATGCTCCGGCATCTCATAAAAGCCTCTTAAATTGATTGCCTTGGAGCGCATGGTGCAGACTCTAGAAAGGATTCTATCTGGTGTGGGGACTCTGGCAGACCCCCAAGTGGAGCTGGGCTGCAGCTGCTGCAATCATAATTCTTCCTAGAGTCATGTTTTGTGCTTGAAGTGCAGGGCCCTGTGCCTGCTAAGTTTTCCTTCCCCCATCAGGGCACCTGCTTAAAGTCAAAACCCTGTCATTAGCAAGTCCAGACCGCTTTCTGTCCAGATGCACTAGACTGGCAGATATCTCAGCTGTGAAAATCCTAAGGTCTGTTTTCCAGTAATTACAACAACCAGGAGCATGAAAGAGTTATCCCATTGTCAGGAAAAATCTGTTTTGCACAAGTCCTGTAGCCCCTGTGGTATTCAGAGGAAAATGGTGGCTCCACATGTGGCTAGAGAGTTCCCAAGATGGGAATCACTTTTCCCCCAGTCTCTTCTGGAATCTTCTCTCATCTGTCTGGCCCTGTTCTCTGGTGGTAGCTCTGCCCCTAGGGCTGGGTTGACCAATGGAACTAGGAGATAGACACCAGTGTCATGGAAAGTGGAAAGAAGGAGCACATTAGTGCTTTGAAAGTGAGAATGCTTGGCTAGGCCTATGGCCTAGTTAGTTTTTATTGTCAACTTGACACAACCAAGAGTCACCTAAGAAGAGGGAGTCTCAGGTGAGTCATTGACTACATCAGATTGGCCTGTAGCCATGTCTTTAGGACATTTTCTTAAAGTGATGCGGGAGGGCCCAGCCCACTGTGGGCAGTGCCACTCCTGGGCAGGTGATCCTGGGTTGTATAATAAAGCAGGCTGAGCACAGGCCAGAGGGAGTCAGCCAATAACCAGTGTTCCTCCATGGTTTCTCTCCTCAGTTCCTGCTGGAGCTCCTCCCACGACTTCCCTCAGTGATGGATTGTGTCCTGGCAATGTAAGCCAAATAAACCCTTTCTTCCCCAAGTTGCTGTTGGTCATGATGTTTATCACAAAAATCAGCAGAAAACAAACTAAACAGCCAAGGAGTCATTCATGGCCTATAGAAGTAGGAACTCTTTTAAACTGGGTGTAGATGGCCACAGAAGATGTACGCTGCAGGCCCAATGAAGGAGACTGAGCGCTGTGTTTTCTCTGGATGCTTCAGACTAGTTGTGATGGTTAATCTTGTCAACTTGAAGGGAGTTAGACCGATGGAAACAAATCTCTGGGCATGACTATGCAGGATTATCTAGGTTAGGTTAACTGAGGTAAAAAGACCCATCTTAAATGTGGGTTGCATAATTCTGTGGACACAATGTGACCTGTTGGCCTCTTGTGCTTGCCACCGTGCCTTCCCCTCCTGCGGCATCCTTCCCACCATGACAAAATGATCCCTTAGAGCTGGAGGCCTAGAGACACTCTTCCTTCCTTAAATTGATTCTTCTCAGGTCACAGCAAGGAGAAAAATGACTGACACACTGGTACTCCTAAGATAATGAGAGACCTGGGTAACCACCATGGTGTGACTGTCTGTTTGATCATCAGATACCACCGAGCTTTGGGAAGTATGTCAGCTGCTGGATCATGTCTACTTGGGACATGGATCCAACCTTACAGGTAAGCCAGGAGACCTCCTTTTATTTCATTTTGTCACTTTAAAGTTATTATAGAAGGTTGCATAAGCCATTTTCATGCACAACGTATATGATGTACTTTGAGCATCTTTCCCCATGCCTAGCTTCTCCCTGCCCCTTCCCATTAGTCCGCTTTGCTGCCCAGATAGTTTCACTTCCACTTTCCCATCGTCTCTTCATGTATGACTCTATGTACATATAAAATGTAGGACCCACAAGTGAGAGAAAACGTGATATTCGTGTTTCTCCTAATACAGTCATCTCCTGGTACATCTGTTTTGTCAGTAGGCTTTGTTTTGTCCAACTCCCTCTACCACAGGGTTAAATTCCTGAGTGAACCTGGAGCTCCCTCCTCTTGACTACCCTCCCTCCAGCTTTCTTCCTTCCATCCCTCTTCTCCACCCCCCCACCCCTTTTCTCTCTACCTCACTATCCTTTCACTTCTCTCTCATCTTCTCTCATCAACTAGGAGTCTTCCGAATGCCACCTGCTGGGGTCAAGTGGTCAGAAACAAACAAGGTCTAGCCCTGGCCAGGCCTCACAGCTCAGCATGAGAGTTTTCAACCAGGTCCCCATCAAAACAACCTGAACACTTAAACATAATATTCCCTGGCCCACCCAGACCCACAATTAGAATTCTCAAGGGCACACACTAAGAAAGGGGTTTTGAAAAAACTTCCCTGTGACTTTGTTAAGTAACTGCTACCCTCTTGGAGAAACAGTCACAATTGTCTGTGGTAAGTGCTGGGACAGAGATACGAGAACTTGAAGCTATGGCAGCAGGACCGAGCTACGGGAGCAGCTGCTGGAGAGGCTTCATGGTCAGGGAATATCATAGGTATGACTGGGTCTTGAAGGATGAATAGGAGTCTGTTAATGGATTGGTCTAACAACTCACCATATTTTTCCCTGAAATTCATAGGAAAACTAGAGTTGTAAAAAGGACATAATAGAATCATATTACATTTAAGAAGAGTAAACCCAGGGCAGTACTAGAAGACCAGGCAAGAGAGATCAGGAAGAGAGCTTTTACATTCATGCAAAATGCAGGCGCAGCATTCCTTGTGGCATAAAACATAAGAGCAAGATGACTTTGTGAGCCACTCGGGCAGGGTTTAGCAGTCACAAATGTGTCCGAGATCTTCGATTTCTCTTCTTGTAGAAACTGAGTTGATAGTATTTCTGTCACTCCACAGCTCTATCACCCACACACTCTTGGTGTGGGAAAGGGATTTTCAGCCATAATCAAAAAATTGGTTGCTTGTGGCACCTGGGTCCTAAAGACAGCTGCCATCCATTTCTCATGCCCCCAATGTTCGACATCAACCTGGCAGGTGAGAGCAACACAGAAATTAGCACATTCATTTCTTGCAGAAGATGTTTTCCAGGAAGCATGAGCCTCCATTTCATGGTTAAATCAAGAACAGCCTATAGACTGATCGTCTCAGGAACACATCCTTTACTTTACACTTTTTACTCCAAACTACAGAATTGATCCCCAAAATACAGCTGAGCAAAAGCCTGAGAATTCTCATAGAACAACATGCACCATTCCTAAGTATTATTAGTAAACAGTTTGAATATCCCTTCAAAGTAAAATACCTATTTCTAAGAAGTATGCTTGAGTGGGCTGCAAAAAGCATATAACCTAAAAAGTAAGCAAGTATAAAAAGAACATGTTAAAAACCTCACATGAATGGGTTAAACAAGCTCTAAGGAAAAGATTCAAATGGCAAAGCAGATTTGTTTAAGAAACAGTTGGGGGGGGGCACGGAAGAGATGGTTCAAGGGTTAAGAGCACTGGCTGCTCTTGTAGAGGACCTGGGTTGGGTTCCCAGCATCCACATGGCAGCTAATAACTATCTATAACTCCATTCCTAGGGGATCCAAAGCCCCCTTCTTGCCTCCACAGGCATTGTACACACGGATGTACTTCTATACACATACAATAAAAATAAATTTTAAAAAAATCAGCTAGGGCCTGAAGAGATGGTTCAGCAGTTAAGAACACTGGCTGTTCTTACAGGGGAGCCCGGATTGGTTCCCAGCACCCAATGGTGACTAACAACCATCTGCAACTCCAGTTCCAGGGTACCTGATGCTGTCTTCTGACCTCCACAGGCATTATATGACATAGGTATTATACACTTATACACATAAAAGTAATAAATAAAATGGTCTTTAAACAAGAACCAACTAGTGAAAAAGCTATGGATTATTGTGGTTGAATATTAGAAATGCATGTTTTAAAGAGCAGCAATAGAGAGATAATGGTTATAATTTATACTGCGTTTATCAGTATCTGTTATTTTTTAAGATGTGTTTTATTTTTAATTATGTGTATATGTGTGTCTTCATGGGAGTGTGTGTACATGTGAGTACAGGTGCCTGTAAAGTCCAGAAAGGGTGCCATGTCCCAGGGAACTGGAGTTATAGGTGCTTGTGAGCTGTCAAACGTTGGTGTTGGGAACCAAACGCAAGTCCTCTGAAAGAGCAACAAGTGCTCTTAATTGCTGAGCCATCTCTCCAACCCCCTGGAATCTTGTTATTTTAACCTTGAAAAGAATACATATATAGCACTGAAAGCCTGGGGACTTAAGAAATCTGACTAAACTGTGATCTTTCTATGCCTAAGCAGCAATGACATCACTGATCAGAGCAAGTCTTGAAACTCTGGAGGAGCTATTAACAATTTAGCGTTTTCAGATCACAAAGGAATTTTAATTCCGTTTACAAAAGATACATTCAGAAATGGCCTTTGTGATGATTAAGACCTGCAAAATGTGGGGTGAGCATCATGAAGCAGTTTGTGTGAATTGCAGCCTCCCAGCTGGCTGGGCTGGGGGTGGAGGTCTCATTTAGGTCACTGCCTGGTTCATTGACATTCCAGTCCTTGTGAGCACTGCTTTTCAGGGTTTGGGCGGCTGCTTTTTTTTTTTTTTTTTTTTTCTCCACAAATGGCATCATGTTGTTCTTAAGTAGCTTCTCTGATTATCTTCTGAGCATTGTGATGGCCTCTTCAAATGGGAACAGCTGTGCAAGGCAAACACATAAGCAAAAAGTATGGTAATTTGGGGGGTAAATTAGGGTAGTTTCATATGTTCTTGTGACTACATCCAAGTTTCAGTAAATTGTGCTACACTATCTGGAAGGCAGGAGGCATGAGTTGCACTAAGGGCACACGTTCATGGCCATAACAGGTTGGAAGAAGCAGAGGAACTTGTAAACTGGCGGAAAGTAGAAATAGAGAAAGCGAAACGTTGGCAAACGAAAGAAAGAGGAACAGAAAGTAGATTGTGTGCAGGCATCCTCTATCTAAATGAATCCAGACAAAGACATGCCATAGTCCCTCCTCTGATGACCTTGGAATTCACTGAGAGTCAGCACAGCACAGGTGACAACACAGAGCACTTAAGGATTGCCATGGATGATGGCAGGGTTCCAACCACAGGACCCAGTGTGTCAATCTTTGCTTTACTAAAGGGAGAATAGTAAGGCTATTGCTTCCACACTGTATAATTGTTTTAAAAGCTAAATGTGCTCCCCTCCAAAAAACAAAAAGTACATGTCTACATACTTAGGATTTCTGTTAGAAAGAAGGAAAGGTAAGTTGGTGGGGAAGAGAATTGTTTGTTTTGTTGTCTGGTCTTGGTTTTAAAATGGAGGCACAGATCATCTTGTTTATGCAAAAGGCAAAGAAGAGACAAAAGAAATAGCTGACTCCAAGCTCCACAGTGCTGGAGCCCTGCCTTGCCATTCCCTGCCCCACCTCATTCTTGCACTTCAAGTTCCCTCTAAGGTTTATACAAACCTTCTGGAAAAAAAATAAAGGTTTCTATCCTCCCCTTCCCACCATTCAATGCAACATTATTGTATACCATTGTCTTGGTTACTTTTCTGTTGCTGTGATAAAATACTGTGACAAAAGTAACTTAAGGAAAAAGGGTTTATCCTGGCTCACAGTTTAAAGGTGCAATCTTTCATGGCAGGGAAGTCAAGGCTGTAGGAGCCTGAAGCATCTGGCTGGTCACACTGTATCTACACTCAGGAAGCAGAGAATGAACAGGAAGTGAGGTTGGGCTATAAAGCCTCAAGGCTTGCCTCCGGTGACTCATTTCCTCCAGCAAGGCTCCACTCTCTAAAGGTTCTACAACTCCCCAAACAGTACCACCAACTGGGGACCAAGTGTTCATGGAAGCCTATGGAGGACATGTCACATTGAAGCCACAACAGCCATACAATCATCCAGGTTGATTTTTACCTGATGATTTTTGCCTGAAATGCTCCCATCAGATTCATATTGTGCACTCTTGGCCCTCAGCTTGCAGTTCATTTTGAAGGCTGTAGAGCCTTACAGAGGTGGGGCCTGACTGGTAGACGTAGTAGACATGGGAGGCAGGCCTTCGAAGGTTGACCTGGCCAGCAGTCTCTGCATCCTGTCCACCATGGGGGGAACTGCCCTGCTTCCTGGTCTGCAGTCACAGGAAGACCTGCTATGCACACTTCTGTCGCTACAGATGGGACTGGCCCCATTTCCATGCCTTTCCTGCCAGGCTGGGCTGAAATTTCTCTGAAACCATGAGCCAAAATAAGTCTTCTGTCATATATTTTGTTCAGGACAAGAAAAATAATACAATGATCTATTCAAGTGAGTAAATAAGCACTATTTTACCACAAAAATGTGAAAATCTAAATGTATACAAGAACTATTCAGGAGGCAATTTCCCAAGGCATTGTCCTACAACTAGATTGTAAGGCTACAATACAATCAGGAGGCCCCATCAGCACTGTCACATTTGACTGAGATGGTCTTAATTTAGTTCTGATGAAGAATTACTCATGTTCCCCAACCCTACCCCAGTCATCTCAAAGATGTCCCATTGGGGATAATAGGGTCTCCCTTCCCAGCGGGTCTGCAGTGAGTTACTCTTCACTGACTCCAAACAAGAGAACTGGTTGGAAGCCTCAGGGAAGGACGGATGGAGCAGCCATCCATATCTTCATTCAATTATTGAGAAGGATGCGTTCTGTTTAGCAAGCCTTCTACTGTTCTGGGGAGTGAAGGGACATCAGTTCTGAGCCCCGAGGAGCTCAAATCTGTAATGCTTGGGGTGTATCACTGAGCAAGATGGACTAAGATCTTGTGGACTTAAATTCCAACAGGAGGCAGAGAGTGGACTGTATATACAGTAATATGTGGAATAGGCCAAAAATAATGACTATTATGGAAAAAAACAGGCAGGGAGAGAGATGATGAGGGTGGTGAAATGGGAGATTCAAGGTGTAGGGGTTGAATGTGGTGGTCTGGTAGCAGGCTCATTGAGAAGGTTGCATATCATTTAGCAGTTACATCACTTGACTGACCAGCATTCTAACTGCATGGTCATGATTTCTTTCTCAAATTGTAATGGTTGTACAAATCCCCAGGAGTTGTTGCTAAACTGGGGATCCTGATGCAGGCAGTCTCTGAGCCCCTGCATTTGTAACAGGCTCCCAGTGGATGCAGGAGCCACTGGTTGCTTGAAGCAGTGAGGCTCTGTGGAGCTGCAGAAACATCTTTGTTTCTACCTCTGTCCACTATGTGTCCATTGTCTGTGTTTGGGTAAGTTCTTCATAAATTCGTGTTACCTATGCAAACTGAGAAAAGCCACATAACACAGAAGATGTCAAATAGCACTAATGAATAGCTAAGCTAGGGTGATTGACTGTCTTAATGGGTCCCTTTCAGAAGCTGGGCCTCATCACAATTATGTTCGTTTGCACTTCACTGTAATAACATTTAAACCATACAGAATTAATTTTGTTTTAAATGGGGATGTCATTATTTCTCCTGAACGATTTCTTGTCCTGGAATTTTTAATGAATTCATCATGAATTTAAATTTGTTCTATCTATAGCCTCAGGGCTGGTCCTGTGCTTAGAAAATGACCCATCTAGTATAATTTGATGAGTGCCCAGAATGGGCCATCTGCTCAAAAATAATTCTTGCTCTGATTCTAGAAAATTCACTGTCAGAGTTTCACTTAATAAATCAACAAATAATTTGATGGATAAATTAAATCAGTAAATATTTACAAAATACTTACGGCTTTCCAAGAACTGTAGCTTGCAGAAAGATGAACGACAGTCTCTGCCTGCAACCACCTTCAGCCTAAAAGAAATACATATTCAAAGGTGTGTGCATGGTATAAGGCTGCTTATCAGCAGCTCTTTTTTAATCACTAGGCGATTTCACTGGGGAGAGACCAAAATGAATTATCCAATGCTTGTGGGGCATTTGGAGTCCGCAGTAGACGGTGCTCACTGTGTGCTAACTGGGTCCCTTCCAATGAACTGTCTTTCCTTGTGAGCCTGCTCACTATCTGCAACAGCATTAATATCCTCCTCCCTGTGTGCAGATCTGAGATTTAAGTATATAACATACCCAAATCATTTTGGACACCTCACATGGTACAACGCCTGGAACAGACGTAAGACAAGGATCACTTCCCACTCCTTACTCACTTCCTTGAGTGGAATAAGTCAGGTCATCACTCCTTCCCTCAGCAAACACTTAACCAGATGACAATCCCCAGGGCGAGGTCAGATGTGAGCGGGAGAGATAAATGGAACAGTGGTCCTGTGTTCTCAGGCTCTACAAGTCACTAAAAGATGTAAATACTCTCAACCTTCTCCATCAGGACAAAGGTCAGGGCAGGACTCCCAGGGACAAGCTGAACCCAAGTGCGAGGGTCAGGGAACTTCCTGGGAGGGGGACACTTGAGTCTGGAGGAGGCAGAGAGGCCATTTCCAGAGGGAGAACAGCTCAGCCACAGACAGGAAGCCTGGGGGACCAGGGCAATTGAAGCAGAGACAGATGGGGGAACTTCCTCATCTTTCAGAGAGAGGATTAGGACAGGAGGCCACCAGCTGAAAGAGAGTGGTAGAAATAGAGACAGCACGAGAGCCACTGAAATGAGTTCATAGGATGCCTGAGCTAGGGGTCAAAGGCTGTAGAGACTGGAACGTGTTTTCAGGAGGAAGCAGTAAGGGCCCCATCCCCATAGGGTTATGCAGGCCCACAAAGGCAGGCACCTCACCTGCCAGGAGCTCCAGAGCAGCCCAACTGGGCTCTGTACCCAAGTGGGACCAAGTCATACATGAACCAACTCTAGGGCCTCTCTCTTTCCCCCTCAGTCCCTGAGAGCCCATCAGTTTCGCAGCACACTGTAAAACCAGTCTCTCCAGTGCTGCTGATCTGATTTCCTGGGCCCCTTGAAGCCCTAGTCATTTTGAGTCAGACCTCTGCCTTAGGTCTTGTTTGCTCCTTATGGCAGTCTCGGCCTAAAAGCGTGGTCTATCATAGTCCATCCTTAAAACTAACCCCAAATCCAGGTTTCTTGGATCTGCCACCCCTTGGCTCACCATTTTTCCTCCTCAACCCTTCACTGCTGTACTTCTTCAACTTTCATTATTTCTTTCTCACCACCAGCTTACTCCATTTCAAAAGCAACATTTTCTGAACCTGATCTGATGGCAGCTGCCTGTGATCCCAGCATCCAAGAAACTTAGGCAGAAAGACCAAGAATTCCAACCCAGACTTGGCTACATAGTGAGATCCCATGTCAAAAAACAAGAGCAGTGCTGAAAGATGGCTCATCAGTTACTACTCTTGCAGAGGGCCCTGGTTCTGTTCCCAGTACCCACATGGCAGCTCACAACCATCTGTTACGCAAGTCCCAGGGGGATCTGATGCCCTCTTCTGACTTCCACAGGCTCCTGCACACATATGGTACACATAAACTCATGGAAACACACACACACACACACACACACACCCACACCTCCAGTGTCTACACTACCCATATGTGTACATTCATACAAACACACACAAAAGGACACACACAGAGAGAGAGAGAGAGAGAGAGAGAGAGAGAGAGAGAAATTAATAAATGAAACGAGAACAAAGAACAGCAAAAAAAGAAAGACTTCTGTTTCCTTGATTCTAGGAATGATTCATAATTACTGTAGAAATTTGGAAAACACAGAAAAATACATTAAAAATCACCCACAACAGGGCTGGAGAGATGGCTCAGCAGTTAAGAACACTTGCTGCTCTTGCAGAGGGAGGACCTAGGTTCAGTTCCCAGTGCCCATGTAGCAGCTAAAACTGCCTGTAGTTCCAGTTCTAGGGGATCTGATGCTCTCATCTGACCTCTGAGGTCATTGCATGACACATGTGCACTTACATACATGCAGGCAATACACTCAAGCACATAAAATAAAAATAAGTAAAATATATTTTTAAAAATCATCCACAAGTCCACAATGCAGCTGTAACTATTGACTACTGATAGTCTATCAGATTTTCCTTTGAGAAAATCTTGGGGTTAGATAAATAGATGGCAGGTAGGTGGATGGATGGATAGACAGACAAGCAAATAATCTTTCTAATTTTTTTATTTTATACATTTTGGCTCATTCTGAATAGAGTGTTCTATACTCCAAAATTTGGTTTAGTATGATAAATGTTCTTAATTGTGTTAGTGGTTAAATATGTTTGATAGTCCATGTTGAACATCAAAATACATCAAAGTAGGTTTTTTTCCCACAATTCTGCTGTCAACATTTTGGTCTGTACAACATGCCTAGAAATGAAATCCCGAACCTAAAGGTCTGTGTAGCTTTGAAAGTCTTGATACATGGTCATATTAGTTTCCACAGTTGTCCCTTGATATTCTTGGAAAAGGAGGCTAGGGATGTATCTCAGTTGATAGAGTGCTTACCTACCATGCATAAATTCCTGGGTTCATTTTCCAGCACCATATAAGCTGAGTGTGGTGGTACAGACCTCTAATCAGAAGTTCAAGATCATCCTCACATACATAGGGAATTTGGGGCCAGCCTGGGATATATGAAATTTATTTATTTATTTATTTATTTATTATATTTATTTATATTTATGTATTTATTTATTTATTTATTGTGTGTGAGTGTTTTACCTCTTTGTATGTAAGTGCACAGATGTTGTACAATGCCTAAGCAGACCAAAAGAGTACATTGGATCCCTTGGAACTGGAGCTATGAATGGTTGTTAGCTGCCATGTGGGTTCTGGGAACTAAATTTGGGTCCTCTGCAAGAGCAGCCAGTATTCTTAACCACAGATCCATCTCTCTAGCCCCTAGTCAATTTTCTTAAAAAGACACCCCTGGGGCGAGGGGGCGGGGCTGGAGAGATGTCAGTGATTAAGAGCACTAACTGCTCTTGTAGAGGACCTGAGTTCAAAGCCAAGTACCCACATGGTGGCTAATAACCATCTGTAACTCCAGTTCTAGGGGATCTAGCCAACATCCTCTTCTGAGCTCCACAGGCATTGCATGACACAGGTGCACCCACCTACATGCAGGCATTACACTCATACACATAAAATAAAAATAATAAATAAAATATTTAAAAAATTAATAGACATTGTGATGGTTAATATTAATTATCAACTTGATTGAATCTGGAATCAACTAAGAGACATGCCTCTGTGCAGGTCTGTAAGTACATTTCCCTGAAGTCCCTGTTGCTCCTGTCTCTGTTTCTGCAAGGTTGGATCACCACATTTTCCCCTTGCAGTTCTCCCCATTTTGGAGGATGGAGTGGATCTGGCCAAGAAGGAGGGGGGAAGAGGAGAAGAAA
>NW_008360304.1:5903999-5908077 GCF_000622305.1 Nannospalax galili | reverse complement strand
GGAGGAGGAGGAGGAAGAGGAGGAGGAGGAGGAGGAGGGGAGGAGGAGTCCCCAGACTGAAGGTAGATGTGGCTTCCCTCTAGAGCTGATCCTGTCCTTGCAGTCACCCTAGTAGAATGCCCATGAATCCACATTCTGGTCCCGGTTCTGTCCACTAACACTCTGTGCTGGATCACTTGCTCTGACCTGATTCCTTCTGTTTTAGTCTGCCTGATAATAAACTGTTTGGGCACATCAAGGTCACAGGCAAGTGGGACAGTGTTTTCCTATAGCATAACTGTAGGCCTTTGCCTCCCTGCCCTCCTCCACCCAGGTGGATCAACTTCTGGCTCAGGGCCAGGTCTCATTTTCTTCTGTTCAGTTTGCAATCTACACAAGTAACAGTAATGAAACCACTTCCACGATCCTTGGAAATTCCACTGAGTCCACGGCAGGTTCCTAGAGCACATCAGAAGAGCATCAAGGGTCTAATGTGGAGGGGAGGGAACCAAGCCCCACTCTTCCACTTCTTCCTATCAGTTCCAATGTTTTTACACCAGAAGACACCATTACTAAGAAAACCACTACTCTCATCCTTAGAACACCTAACAGCAGTTAGCATCTTAATGGAAAGAAAATCATCAGCTAATCACAGTCTGAAACCTCAGCCCCTGATGGAATATTAACCCCTCCATGTCTACAATGAGATTGTGGAAACAGCAGAGACCTACCATTTGGGAGTTACCAATTGCACTGTAGACTCTGTGAGGACCAGGGAGCTGAAGTAAGTCATTCAGTGAGCTAAGTGTGATGGTTTGTTTTTATGGGGAAGATTGTATATTTGGGAGAACTGAAGGTTTCAGAATCTCTCTCTTGTAAACAAGAGAACCATATATTTATTTTTACAGGCATCTATATTTTATCCATTCTGGTCTATAGTGTGCCAGGGACGGTTCCAGATGATGGATGAGCTGTGATGAAGGCAGATGAGGTGCCTACTCCTCAATGAAATCTACTTAGGGAAATCTGGATGAACAAGCAGACAGATGAGTAATGTGTGGAGATCCAAACAAGGCTAGAGAGTGACTTGGGGGATAGAGGAGCCACTGTAGACAGTGGTCAGGGTCTCTTCTCATGCAGGTGATATTTGTGCTGAGCCCTGAGGGAATGAGAAACCAATCAAAGCTATATGGTTTCCTCACCTCTCTTAGAGACAACCTTCCCATCCTGTCAAGTAAGGACTCAGGGCATCAAGTCCTCTGAGCTCCTTCCAGAGCTGGGTGTCTGTGTGTGTAAGGGAGGCGCCTAGCTAAGCCTCTTCCAACAGTGGCGATGGCATCATATGCCAAAGCAGCCTCGCCTCAAATCCTCTTTTGAGGGATGCCAGTGCCATTTGGAGGGGCATCCTTGATTCTATTGAGTGACTCCTAGGTAACAATGAGTCAAAGGCAGTAGAAAACAATATAATGCTTCCTCAAAAATTAAATTATGTTTTGCGCCAGCAATTCTATTGCTAGTTTATCAGAATTGAAAACAGAAATGCAGACAAACACACATTCATGTTTATGTCAGCACTATCCATGGTTGCCAAGTGGCAGAAACACCTGTCCATTAACTGTGTGGGGGCTAAACAAAATGTGGTGTGTTTATCCACAACAGCAAATTCATCAGTCTCAAGAAGGAATGGAATTCTGGCACAGGCAGCAGGGAAGGAGCTTGTGGCTATTGTATTGAATGAAATAAGCCTGACACTCAAGGACAAAGGTCTCTCATGTGCACTCAGAGGAAACCCGGATAGGCAAATTCAGAGACTGAGGAAAGACAGGAATTTCTGCAGGTAGGGGGCAATGAATGAGAAGTTGTGTCTGAAAAGTACAGTTCTGTTTAGGGTGATGGAAAAGTCCTAAGGACAGGTAAGTGGTAACATTTGTACAATGATGTGAATGTGCTTCATCCCACTAAGTTGGGCACCTAAAAGTAGTGAGTTTGGTACTATGTTGTATTCCCACAATGATATAATTTTTAAATTTAAGTGATGTGTGTCTGTCTGTCTATGTCTGTTCACAAGCAGCAGCCAGAAGAGGATATCAGGTGTCCTGCTCTATCCTCTCCCCCTTACTCCCTTTGTCTCTCATTGAACTTGAAGTGAGGCTTGCAACCCCAATCCTTAGCAATCCTCTGTGTCTGTCTCCCACCCTACTATAGCACTAGGGTGGGTAATAGGCACACAGAGGCACACTCGGCCTTCTACATGGCTTCTGGGGACCTGAACTCAGGGCCTTATGTTTGCTTAGCAAGCACTCTTACCCACTGAGACATCTCTATATCCCTGGCACAGTAATAATTCTTATTTAATTTTTTTCAAAGAAGAATGAATACATTGCTTTGACCTAGTAACATGGCATGAAAACTCTAAATAAATAAGTATAAATATAAAGATTTTTCCTCTCAGCTTTTCAATGGCCCTTTTTATAATCTCTATAATATTAGTGTATGATTAGATATTTTGAGATTTTTGAGAAAGGTGTACACTTTAAAAAAAAGGTCTGACATATTACTAGCCTCTGAGTAAAAGTTATTCTATTATTAACTATTAACTATTTGCAGCCAGGCATGATGGTTCACGCCTATAATCTGAGCCCTGGGGAGCCACCCTTGACTACTTAGTGAGTTTCGGGCCAGCCTGGGTGGTAAGGCCCTGTATCAAAACTAAAAACTTAAAATCTAAAAAATTATTTGGGCCACTCAAAGGTAGAAATAGAAAAGAATTTTGTAGGTAACTTGATTTGTTTTATCCTAATGTTTTCTAATCTGATTAGAATTATGCAATTAAACAATGCTTCAAGATTTCAAATTTCAGTGTGTCTTTGATACATAAATAATATTTTCATCAAGAAGTTGAGGGGCAGGCACCCTCCAGCCTCTTTAGGCAACCTCCTAATTCCAACCAGTGGCTGTTACATTCGAGACACCAGAGCCCATTAGAGAAAGAACTTTGACTTCAGTAGAGCCTGGAGTGGGCAGGAGGTCAGGGTAAGTAAAGCTTGCTGAGTCCTCTGCTGACCAGATATATAACCACATGGGCCAGGAAAGAACTACCTAGAACCTGCTGCTGCTTCTGGTGGCTGGTGTGGCAAGTCAGTTGGCCATGCAATCCAGAAAGTGTGCAAGGAAGGCAGAAGACAGACCCCCAAGGTGAGGCCAATGCCTACGACTCTAGGCAAGAAGGAACATGGCCTAAGCCAGGGCAGCATGATGGTCTCAGATCCTGGGATTGCTGCCAGCCCACTCTTGTCTGGAATTTTTCAGAATGCCCAGCTGCTTCTGTAATAACCTCTTTTTAAGGCGAGGATGTGAGTGTTCCTTAAGCAAAGGAACCAAAAAAAGAGGGACCCTGCATGGGCCTGCATGGGGAGGTGAGTGGCCATGGAAACAGGCTCCAGAGGAACATGGACTTCAGAGGATACCATTACCCTCTGATACTCATGAAATGGAGACAGCCTGCACAAACTTGCAGTCTGTCTCTATTTCAGACTTAGTTGTTAGCTAAGTGGCCAGCCACAAGCTGACATTGCACTCTGGTCAGGTATTAATGCAGTGTTTGGGTTGATTTCCTTATATATGGGGACAGTCCAAACACTCCACTCCCCAAGTGCTTCAGTGTGGAAAGCTCTGGTGACAGTCATGTGCCTGGCTCAGTGGATGTAACAGTGAAGAAGAGACACACTTTCTACCCTCCGTGAGCTGCTGGGTAGTAGAGGCTTCAGACTCTAATCGGCAATCACGCCCATAATGTACAACCCTTCAGGAACCTAGCTGAAAAGGAGCTATTCTGCGGCCTCCAGATTCTGTGGCAGCATTCCAGCCACCGGGATGTTCTCTTTCTGCTTTTCTCTAAATCCCAGATCCCTCTTTCTCTTTCCTGTCATATCTGCAATCAGCTAGTACCTACCTGGACTATGGCAGGGACGGAGAACTTTCATCACTAAGTAAACTGATGTCATATGCCTGAGTCCAGGCTGCCAATTTATTTGATTCTCCACAAAAGAAATACAGGTAGTTCAATGGAGGATCTGAGGTCTTCATTTATATACATATA
>NW_008360304.1:5898717-5903984 GCF_000622305.1 Nannospalax galili | reverse complement strand
CGGAGCAGTAGAAAATATTTTTCATTCAACAAAACTTCACTGTCTGTTCAGATCACATTTTATTCTTTCTGTTGATAACTTAATGTCTGGACTGAGGTGTTCTGTGAGGGTACAGACACACTGCATTTCAAATGAAGCACCATGAAAATGTAAAATAGCTCTAATAGGTTGACTAATATATTATTAAGCTATATTATTAAAATTAATTTCACATGCTGGGCATGGTGGTGCATGCCTTTAATCCTAGCACTCAGGAGGCAGATCTCTGTGAGTTCAAGGCCAGCCTGGTGTACATAGCAATAGGCCAGCTCAGACTATGGGGAAACACTGTCTCAAAAAGATAAAAAAAATTAATTTCACCTTTTTAAAGTGAGTACAAAAATAGTAAAATTACTATCATGGTTCCAATCGTATTTTTAGTGAATGGTGCTGGTCTCAGCTTACAGCATGATGGGAATCACCAGCATCTACATAACTATGCAAGGTCAGGTTTGGGCTGGCAAGAGGGTTCAGCAGGTAGAAGTGCTTGCGCTCCAAATGGACAACTCGAGTTCAATCCCCTGAACCTATGGTGGATGGTGGAAGAAGAAAACCAACTCCTGAAAGTTGCCCTCTGATCACATGTGTGCTGTGCCAGGGTTGTGCCTGCATTCACACATGCATCATGATGATGGTAACGAAGAAGAAGGAGAAGAAGAAGAAGAAGAAGAAGAAGAAGAAGAAGAAGAAGAAGAAGAAGAAGAAGAAGAAGAAGAAAGAAGAAGAAGAAAGGTTTTTATTTCTTTTTTTAAAGTTTATTTTATTTTTATTTTTTATGTGTATCTGAAACCTGTAGACAGATTGTGTCCATGTATATATAGAGAGACTTGGGGCATCCTAGGCTGCTAGGGTGGGCGTAGCTTTGGCTTAGGGTCAGGGCTTTGTAACATGATGGGATCTGAGACAAAATAGAAATGTGACTAAGGAAAGACAACAGGGTGGGGGTAGATCTGGGATTTGGAGACCACAAAACTGAAATAATTGTAAGACATCTGCTTGAAGAAAATAATGCCCAAATGTCCTATATTTTTAATTTTTACAAAAATATTATCCTATGAACACATTTGCAGGATCCTCCATTGCACTGGAAGGAGTTGAGGGCCATACTCATTAGTTAGCATAACCATATGGCATATGGGACCCCAGATCTCCACAGCAACAGCATCAGAGAACTTGCTAGGAATGTCAGTTCTCAGGCCCCAACCCAGAACTACTAGATCAGAAACTACCCTGGGCGCAGAAGTCTGAGTTCCACCCAGCCCTCCATGTAGCTTTGACATCACTCAAGCATGAGAACTGGGGCACAGTGTTTAAATGTGTGGGTTCTGGGGACAAGGCCACAGGAGAGAGCTGGAAGCCTGGTTTTATTTACCTTTGTTTATTCACCTTGGCAAGCCACTCAACCAGTGTAGGTCCCAGTTTCACCATCTTTAAAATGGGGTAGTAATAGACTTGACCTCAAAAGGTCATTGTGTAGATAAGCTATGCAGAATTAAGTTGAGTTATATGTTGTTATTTTGAAGGAAGTGAATGTAATGTTGAAGGGAAAGTAAAGGGGGGGACAGATGTTATATAGGGGATCTATAGGCACAGCACAAAGTTGTTCACAGATGACCTTCATCTTTGTTCCCAAGGTTAACTGTGTGGTTGTTATAGTTTGAATCTGGAATACCAGGGGCCCATTCCTTAAAGACTTGGTCCCCAGCATGGTGTTAGTGGAAGGTGGTACAGCCTTAAAGAAGTGAGGTCTATGGGGAGGTCTTGAAGGGGATCACGAGACTCTAGCCTCTCCTCTTCCTTTCTTTTCACTTTCTGGCCACCATGAAGTGAGCAACTCTGCTCTACCATGTGTTCCCCACCCTGAGGTACTGTGCTACCACAGGCCCAAGAACAGCAGAGTCAACCAGCCATGGCCTGGAACCTCTGAATCTGTGAGTTCTTTATAGGCTGATTATCTCAATGTTTTTTACAGTGGAAAGCCAACCTAACAGTGGCTTCCAACTGGTTCCTTTCACAGAACCAAGTGGAAGAGCCCTGTGGCAACTTCTTTTATCATTCCTGTGATGATTAATATTGTCAACATGACAGGATCTGGTTTGGGTGTTTCCTAGTTCTTGGCCTCTTACTCAGAAGATTAAAATAAGAACTCATATAGATGTATTAAACTGGCAAGAATAAGCAATAGAACAGGCCAGGTACACTGTCAAGAGTGACCATGTGCCACATGAATGAAGATACCCAAGGGGCCCTGATTAGTATTTATGGTTTTCTTCTATAGGGTTCAAGAGAAGGAAAAGCATGGGTGGTTCTTTATCTTGATTGGCAGATTAAGTTATATAACCTCTTTTCTATTGCACACGTCCTATCCCATAATGCATTTTACTTTTAACCATATGCATACCTAATTATGCATAGACATAAGATGGCAAATAGAAGGTTCTCCCTAAAAGTTCACTTAGAAGACAAAATCTGCCTTATTGTGCATGCACCCAAAACCAGTCTAGGACAGATCATCGCCCCTCCCACCCACTTCATATCCAAACATAAGCAGAACACTAAGGAATAGAATCTAAGTTTGATGATCATTAGGGGAAGAGAAACATATTCCACTGTTCAGAGAGGGATGTGCATGAAACTTAATGCAGGTAGGGGTCCTAGGTTGCTAGGTCCATTGTTTGGAGTGGAGTTGTGTATATACTACACACAGGTAAAGTCCTAGGGCACCAAGCACGCTATTAGAAGAAGAGTATGTGCATAGTCCAGGCCAAGTGGAGCCCCAGGATGCTAAGCTATTCCCCATGGTTGCTTGCCTCAGAATCACTTCGGGGACTCTCAACAAGCCTGTGAGGAATTTTCTAAGTTAGGTTTAGCCTCTGGACAAGCCTGTGAGGGATTATTTCAATTAGGTTAATTGAGGTAGGAAGACTTGGTAAACTGTAAGCAGCACCATCCCGTGAACTGAGATCCAGACGGAATAAAAAGGAGAAACTGAGCTGAGTCAAACAATCATGAATCTCTGTTTCTTGACTGCAGATGCAATCCTCAAGCTCCTGCCACCATGTCTCCCCACCACAGTGAACTGTACCCTTGAGTTGTGAGCCAAAATAAACCCTTCCTTCCTTTAGTTACTATTGTCAAGGCATTTTATCACAGCAATAGGAAAGGTAACCAAGACAAGCCCTAAGACCAAATACCTAAGAAAAGCAACTTTAAGGAGGAAAAATTTTATTTTGGCTCACAGTTTCAAAGGGTTCAGTTGTTTGGTTCCATATGCTAGAGCAAAACATCATGGTGGCAGGAGTGTGTGGCAGAGTCTGTTTCTAGCCTCTTGGCAAACAGGAAGCAAAGAAAGGGAGGTACAGAAAGAGCCTTGGGAAGATACAGTTCCCAAGGGCATGTCCCCACTGAGCTACATCCTATGAATAGGCCCTACCTCTTACCTTCTACTACCTCCCAATAATGCTCTCATATTTGGAATCCATCAAGGGATGAACCCAGTAATTGGACAGGCTCTCATGACCTAAATACCTCTGGGCATACTCTTCCAGGCACACTCAGAGGTATGCTGGATTAATGTTCTAGGTATTTGTTAATGTAATCACACTGACAGTCAAGATTAGCCATCATAAGTTTCTTCCAGATGACTGACCACTGGCCCTCCTTTTCAGAGACCTGGCCTACCTTCTAAACTGATAAGACTAGAATAGAGAATTCAATGAGATTTTCTCTTTGAGGAGTCATGCAGTTGGAATTAGGGGCCCCTCTCTAGAGGTCTGGGCTCACATACCCCATACATACTAAGCTGACAGGCCATGCCATGGAACCACTAGAGCCTAGGCCTAGAGTCACTGGATCAAGCCCTTGAGGTAGTCACTGAAGAAATAGAAGAAGAAAGAATGGGAAAGGGAGGTGGTAGGAGGGCTAGATACCTGCCAACCAGCTACCCCTTTTAGGTAATGTAATCTATTTGGAGTAGATACCTTCGGAACTCAAGGTCATATTCCAAGGTCATATTATGGCTAACTGCCTTCAGTTGTGGAACTTCATATTGTGGAACTTCAAGCCTGGTGACCAAGAGTAAGGGACAGGAGCTACCTTTTGCCACTTTCAAATCATGTCGAAAGAGCCTTCAAAGTCCTTTACACACACCGGGGCTCTGTGCAGAAATGTTCCATCAAAAGACATTTATGATCCCAAAAGGCCCATTTAATGACTGAAGATTTCTAGTGCTGATAAACATCTAAATGTGGTTGAATCAGAAAAACAGACAAGCCAGGGACATGTGTGTGACATATTAATTTTCAGCTTGTGTCTGTCCCTGTCGCTGAGCTTATGAGGTTTGTGACATGTTTGTGTTATATCTAACTGTCACCCGGCTACAATTTACAATGTTCCCTGGAATCTCACTCGGGGTTGGCTGGGGCAGAAAGAGATTCATGATGACAACCTTTGTGACCGTGGGCGTCTCAAGTCCTGCTGATGATGCCACTTGGTTTGAAAACAGATTGGAGAGAAAACAGGTGCAGGAGAGTATCTCTTCCTGTAAAAAGAAAGATGGTCAGAACACGAAGGACAAGAGATTGCTGCTGATGTGGGGACTGTCACAGTCCTGTCTCCAGTATCCGGACCATCTACCCCTTCTAGGTGTGCCAAGTCAAAGCAGAGCTATAGACTCTGGGGGTGGGCCTAGCCATCAGTGCATCCCCAAGCTCTCTCCTCTGGGGGATGCTGATCCCACTGCAGTTTGAAAGGCACCATCTGAGGTATTTCCAGCACTCCCAGGGCCTCGTTCCCTTGAAGTCTGCATGAAATTGCACCAATAGCATCTTATTTTTAAAGGTATTGAAAGGAAATTGATGGAAGTTATTGATGTGGGAGAGAAGAGGGGTTGAATGGGAACACACAGGCCTTGTGATTCCTTGTTAGAGAGGAGAAGAACCACAGGCGCCAGGGAGGAACTCCGATCTCAAACTGGCATTTTCCCTGCCCCTCGCCTTTGACTTGCTTATGCAAAGTGACTTCTTAAAACCTCTATTAGATCTCTGGCTCCAGAGCAGGCCTTGGCCATTAATAATGCAGACCCACACAAAAAGCCTGGGATGTGTGCCTTAATTTATTCTGCTTCTTTCTGCCTTGCACAAGTCTCTCTCTCTCTCTCTCTCTCTCTCTCTCTCTCTCTCTCTCTCTCTCTCTCTGTTCAGAGAAAACATCTCATTTTTGGATTTGTA
>NW_008360304.1:5880485-5898672 GCF_000622305.1 Nannospalax galili | reverse complement strand
CCTCCCCCCCCCCCCCCGTCCTCTCTCAAATCAATTCCCTCTGTGGGAAAAGCATCACACGTGCTCTGAGTCCTCAGGAAAATGTCTAGATGTTCTCAGCCACTGAGGGTCATCATTATTTTCTTTCATTTTCCTTAAAGCAAATGAAGCTTAATATTTTAAGGATAGGAGATACTGGGCTTGTTTGAAGATGCAGTGGGTAGTGAGTCTCAACCAGAAAGGGGCTCAGAATCTGCAGGAAACTTGGGGACCCAGAGTTTTCAAATGGAAGAGGACTGGGGTGGGATCAGGAGTTAGCACTTCTAAATTCCCAAGTCATGCGATTCAGCGTGGTTCAAGGACACACTGTAGGAACTATCAGAACTAGTAGAACAGAATGTTTAATAACATTGGCTTTTGATCCAGTCTGCCTGGTATGAATCCTGATCACTTGCCTTACAACAGTGGCCTAGAAGGAAATGGCAGCATTAGTCAGCAAACTCTGTTACTGCAGCATGTGTCATGAGGACAGCACTGATACTGCATCTGCCTCATGGGGCTTCAGGAAAGGCAGCCAGCTTTCCTACATATCACCAGACAGTGCATATTCTAGGCTCTGAGGGCTGCAAAAGTCTGTGTAGTGGCCACTCAATGGCGCCACCTTGAAAAACAGCCACAGTCGGTGCAAGAGTAGAGCTGGCTAGCCTCCAGAAACAAAAATAGGCAGGGAGTAGGATTCAGCCCCCTGGCAGGGATTTGCCAAATCCTGATTTAGCAGAAGCAGAAATGTCTGCCAAAGTCAGCGGCCAGGGGCTATCTACAGTAAGAATGAAGCTGCTTCCCAGGTTGTGTAGTATCAACACAAAAATCCAGCTCTCACCTCAAAGGGAGTTAAGAGAGAGTTAATTCTGGAGCCACATATGAGTAACCATAGCCCAGGAACACAGATTCAGGTTAGCCCAAATACCAACATGGTAACAGTTTAATGAAGTTTTTTATAGTCGTGGAATAAAGACAGTCATCACTTTTCAAATACATTGGTGTTTACATTAGGTAGGTGGGTTACAGGAAAGTGGGGAAACCTCTGGCATAGGCTCCAGATGTATCTGATGACATTCTTGGCCTTTGGGTTAGTAGATGCCAGGGGTTTGTTAGTACATACCAAAAATGTTTTACTGGATTGTCACAAGGAGTTAGGTCAGACCCAGAGGTGGGTAACGCATGTCTATGTAAGGGGCCAAAGATAATCCAAGATAATTTGGACCCTGACCTGTTATATTCCAACTCTCTGCAATCACAGAAGTATCAATTAGTCATTCAGCCTTGGAAAATCTTTAACATAGGTGCAGTTCTTTTCTGGGAACTTCAGTTCACAGTGGACACAGTGGAAATTGTCTCAACTCATAGAGAGGAGGCCTCACCTCATATGGGGTTACTACCATGTCCACCTTGCTCTCTGCACAACCTGCAGAGGTGTGCTGGGCTGCTTCAAGTAGGACACACTGAAAATGAAGACCAGGAGGTGACCACATCCTATTTATGGACTAATCATGAGAGTGGACCTAAGGCTTAAGGCAAATTAGCCTGGGTTTTGGCATCTGTTCACAGCCACAGTTGGGAAAGACACTGTCACAGTGTATACCTTGGGGAAGGGTGGATCCATCCTTCCCACTGGAGAGAGAAGCTTGTCCTGCAACCTGGTCACTGCAGGTGACCAGCAAGAGTTCTGAGCCCTTGCCAGACACTGGTGGTGGAGGTGTCCACAGTTGACAGCGACAGTACCATGACCCAAAGAGGAGGCTGTAGTAAGTTGTAGAAGACCAGGAGCTACGGCGTGAGACCCATCTGGGTTCAAGCCCTCTCCCTACCCTCCATGCAGCAGAGGCACAACCTTGATGCATCTTACACAGAACTTAAGTACCTGCTCTGAATCTCCCCATTCACAATAGCTAAAGAATGGTAACTATGTCTGTTGTGGTAATTAAATGAGGAAAACACATTATATGCAGCAGGCATATGTCTTAACTCTTAGATACTTCTCCTGTTGCAGTGATAGAATACCCTGACCAAAAAAAAAAAAAAAAAAAAAAAAAAAAAAATAGCGAGATCCAGGCTGGGGCTTCATAGTGAGAAAAAAAAACAAAAAAAAAAAACAAAAAAAACAAGACAACTTAAGGAAGGAAAGGTTTCATTTGGCTTGCAGTTTAAGGTACAGTCTACCACAGCAGTGAAGTCAAGGCAACAAGAGCTTGAACCAGCTGGTCGCATTGCATCCACAGTCAGGAAGCAGAGAGCAGTGAAGTCTTGTGTTCAGCTCAGTTTTCCTTTTTATACAGTCCAGGATCTCAATCAGGAAATTGTCTCAACCCACAGAGAGCAGGTCTTTCCATCTCAGTTAATCTAATCAAGATAATCTCACACAGGCATGCTCAGAGGGAAGTCTCCCAGGTGATTTTAGATCTCATCAAATCAACAATAGAGATGGTTATGATTACCATCACCTATCACAGTAGGTCATGATTACCATTCAAGAAGTCTCAATCCCCTTCTTCTTGGATAAATTACCATCAGACAACTTTCTTCCAGCTCAGGTCAAAAAAGCAATGATTGTGGGTGCTCAGGGGCAAGCTGAGCAGGACAAAGGCCTGCTTGTCCTATTTAATTTGAAGTAGTGTTGATTAGAACACAGGGGCTCAGGATCAGCTACCTTCCCTCCTCCAGCAATGACTGAATGAGATTGAGTGAGCTCTCAGTACAGACAAAAGTTCAGGGCTCAAGTAAAAGGTGAGTGCCTGGATGAAGGCGTGGGTATTAATGAGCATCCTTTGGTCAGTGCCAGCACCATTGTCCATTCAGCCAACAATCCATATTGGGTGCATTTTATTCTGGGACTCAGGAAAACCCAACATTTAGTGTCATTCTGGGGTCTTCCGAAGTTCCTGAAGGTTCCCTAGGGGGGTATCAGCCTCCCATACCCACACTCCTCCCCAGAGAAACACCAAGTTAACAAAACTCTAAAACAATGGTGTGTTATAGAATCATGGGAGCCATGGGGCTGGGACTGTAGCTTACTTGGTAAAATGTTTCCTAGCACGAATGAAATTCCCAGCACTGCATAAAACCAGATGTGGAGGTATGGGCCTATAATTCCAGCTTTCCAGAGGTGGAGGCAGGAGGAGCACAAGTTCAAGGTCATCCCCTGCTACATACAAAGTTGAGGCCAGTGTGGGCTGCATGAGATCTGTCTAGCAAGGAACATATGCAAATTTAAATTATCCAGGAACTGTGCTGAAAAAAAGGACAATGAAACAAATTGACTTTAACGTTATCTCTTATATAACCCAACATATTTAGAATATTATCATTTCACTATCATAACAAATATAAATTTGTTAACGAGAGTTTAAGGTGTGGGAATGACTGTTACTAATGGACATAATCTGGATTAATGACTTTTAATTAACTCCAGCAAAACTGTGTGCTCTTGTGTCTTGTGACCTTGGCACCTGATCTTGTTTCCTAGGCAACCTCAATTTGGTACTCCACCCAAAAAGATATGAATGAATGAATGAATGAATGAGGGCATGCTTGAGAATTAACATATCAAAGTGCCGAAAGGCAATGCCCCTCCATTACACAAAGAAGGCTGGGAAGAGCTGTGACTGTGGATGAATGAGATATTCTAGAACTAGGGATGAAAAGGCCTATTGGTTGAGATTAGGGTAGAGCCAAGCTTGTACTTTACTGGTTGAAGCTGGAGAAACCATTTTGAATAAAATTATGGATAGAGCCAGGGACAGAGTTCCAGCATACAGTTCCATCAGCACAGTTCCATGAGACAGATGGTTCCAAGAGAGATTTAGGGGAATGAGTGTCCTTCGAGTTCAGGTCCACTCTTAAAAACTAAACTTAAGAGCTAGGCTTTTATTTGTTCCAGTGATTCTAATGTTAGAATAGTTACACCAGAATAAGAGACTAAATCCCTAGTAAGCAAACAGGGTCACTGAGGAATAATAAAGATGGCATACTTGCATCTTCTTGATCTCTGACAGGGAGGTCTTAAAATTCCAACAGGGTCCCTTCAGCTGACCTGCTTAGAGTCACATAGTCACAGAGCTTGGAAATGGAACCTATTATCCTCTTCTTCTTTGACTGAGTTCACCAATCCAAAATTAGGGGAAAGGAAACCACTGAAATCCTTAAAGCCTAGGCCCTCCCTGGCGGATGCTGGATTCTTATTTTCCTTGTGTCTCTCTGTATGAATATGTGTACGTATGTATGAGTCTTTACATGTACGGATATGATTCTTTATCTTTCAGTTGAACTTTGTTTGCTTTGTTTGGGGTCTGAAGAATTCCCTGAATTGACCACTCAGACACTGAGTCTCAGTAAAAACACAAGCACTTTATTGGAGCCAGCCGGCTGGGGACACAGTCTTGGGAGTTGTACTGTGACCTCGAGCTGTGAGAACACAGGGCTTTTAAGCATAAAAACCAAAAAAACCACAAAGCAGGGGATTTCTATAGTAGCAAAAAGAAGTACCAGGAAAGGGTTTGAACAATCGAAGGGAATTTCCAGAACCAGTAACCTTTGTAGCCATTGGCTACCTGCATTGGGGCAGAACACTCTTCCTCATCTGCCTTGGAACACAGAATTTTCCAAGAAATGTTTTTGTTTTTCCTGACAGGCAAGGGGTGGGGGGGGGTGGTGGTGGTACCTGTCTAGGGGATTTCCAGAGTCAGGCATGGGAGGGTCTGAGAGGCACTCAGTCTAGGAGATTTCCAAAGACAGGCAGGGGGTCTGGGGGGCAGCCTCCTTCATTCCCCCCTTTTGTTTTTGGAAAACTTCTTGAACCAAACCATTGATTCATCTGTGTTTTCTAAGGGGTTATAGTAAGTTCTCATGACCATAAGTTTGACAGTGGAAATTTGTTGCTTGAGAAACTTGACAAGAGCATTTTGGATACAGGGTCCAAAAGTCAACAGAGCTAAAAGAATTAAGAGGGGACCTACCAGAGCAGCAATAAGGGTGGTAAGTCATGGTGACCAGGAGAAGAGGGACTTGAACCAGTTCTGGGAACCCTTTCTAAGCTCTCGATCTAAGAGAATCTGCTTAACCTGAGCCAGGGTGTCCTTAATCATACCTGAATGGTTGGCATAAAAACAATATGTTTCTCCTAGAGCCATACAGAGTCCGCCTTCTTTAAGAAAAAGTAAGTCAAAGCCCCTTCTATTTTGCAGGACTACTTCAGCTAAGGAGTCTACTTGTTGCTCTAAATAGGAAGTGGCGGCATGCAATCTCCTGCTATCTTTATCAACTTGTTCACTCAAGATCCTTAAGTTCCGGTCACTTGTGACCCAGGCTGCTGTCCCGATAGCAGCAGACCCAACTATGCCCTTCCCCACGAGGAGGGGGACTAGAATGGCAGCGGTTGCTACCCTGTGAGGCCAGGAGAGGTCCATATGGTGTCTGTCCACATCTCTCCCATAGTAATATACCTAGGGCATGACATGTACCAGGACACAAAGTTCTTGTCTTCCCATGAGGTAACTGGGATGTAGACAAGGGGTAAAGCCAGAGGAACAAGCAAACCAAGTCAATCAGGGGGTAGCAAGTAGTTGAGTATCTCCTATAGGCCAGGTGTCCTTGGGCAGGGTATAGGACTGATTACAAATTCCAAGGTAAGGAGATGTGGCTAAGGGATACTTGTTTGACATAAAGCAAGTCCCTTGTCCCTATAGATCTCCTAAGGTGAAAGTAGTTTCCCAGGGACATGATGCAGTATCATTCATGGGTACTATTTTTTTTTTTTTTTTTTTTTTTTGAGACAGGGTCTCCCTGTAGCCCCAGCTGTCCTGGAACTCACTACTGAGACCAGGCTGGCCTCGAACTCACAAAGATCTGCCTGCCTCTGCCGCCCAAGTGCTGGGATTAAAGGCATGCGCCACCACACCCAGCCATGGGTACTATTTTTAATTCTTTTCTTGTTACAGTAAGGGAAAACCTATATAATAGGGTGGTCAGGGATCCAGGCAGAGCCAACAATCCCTGGTCATCTCAGGGCATGCGTTATTCAAATATTGAAAAGTTGACTTTATAGTATTTATAAGAGGCTCCCCCTCTAGAAGGGGGGGGGGATCTTTATCCTTCAAAGATATTGGCCTTGTAGTTGGGAGTGTGTTTGAGCTGGGGGTCCTCAAAGGGGGAGGAGGGAAATCTGGCTTAAACTCTGCCAAAGGCCCTATGGGTCGAGGTGGTATGGTTTTTGGGAATCTTTGAATTGTGAATAGGGTTCCTGGGTCTATACCAGGCACATAAGCTCTTAGTTCCCATGTGTGGCCCATGTCCCATTTTTGGTCTACTGTGAAAACATCCCATCTCTCTAGGGTTATAGTAAGTGGGTTGCAGGTCCTGGGAACTGAGCAAGACTTATTTTTTTCCAATTTGATACTAAGGTATGGATCTTGTTGTTTAAGAAACATCAGGGTCCAATTTCACATCCCAGTGAGCACAGAAATAACTTTCCTCATCATCACAATCAGTCCCAGTGTTTGCTGGACATGTGTAGAAGGCCATTCCCAAGGCTTTTTCTGCATCTATGGTGCCGGCTCTGCATCCAGTAACAAGAAGGGATGCTTGTCCAGATGCTTCTGACATTGCTATTGGTACTGATCCCCTGAATGATCCTCCATAGACACTGTGGGCTACCACTTGTTTTAGGGAGCCCAGTGTTGGCCATAAGGAACACAGATCAGTTTTAAATTGGGGAGCGACCTGAGGGTTAGGAGGTATAACTTCCATAACAGTTTTTCCAGTTTGTATATCAGATAATCTTCCAGATGTAAGTCTGGGGCTGGTAAACTCCCTAGGGATTAGTCCCAAGGAGTAGAGTTAAGAAGAGCAGAGTCTTAATTACAGTGGGGGAGTAGTAGGTGGGCTGTCTTTTACCAGTTGAAATTTTAGGGGTTCTTCTGGATGGGGTTGGACCTTCCATCTCTTCTGGTCATTCTGGGCAGGTTTGATGTGTGAATGATGTATCCAAGAGCACTGTCTGTCCACTTTCATTGCCGTGGGAGTCATCAGGATCACAATGAATGGTCTTTTCCACTGAGGGGCTAATGGCTCCTTCTGATGTCGCTTTATCCAGACAATGTCTCCAGGTCAGTAAGGATGCGAAGTGACTGGGGACAGTTTGTGCATGTGCCTGATCAATGGGTGGAGGGGCTCTTGTGTCGCCTGCAAGGCCCGAACAGACTGGATGATTAGATATTTCAGCCAATAATTCTGACCTTAATCTCAGGACCAGGGGAGGGGGTTTCCAAAAGAGAATTTCAAAAGGAGTAATCCCTTGGATATAAGGGGAATTTTTAACTCTAAGGAGGGCAAAAGGGAGGAGAGTCACCCAGTCTGCACCAGATTCTAGTGTTAATTTAGTCAAGGTCTCCTTAATGGTCCAATTCATTCTCTCTACCTGTCCTGAACTCTGGGAATGGTATGCACAATGTAGTTTCCAATTTGTCCCCAGGGCCATTGCTAAGGCCTGTATTACCTGAGAGATGAACACTGGTCCATTGTCAGACCCCAACATTAAGGGAACACCAAACCTGGGAATGAGTTCATGCAATAGCTTCTTGGCAACCATGGTCACCATTCCCTTTTTGGTGGAAAGGCTTCTACCCATCCTGAAAAAGTATCTACAAAAACCAGTAAATATTTATATCTAAACCAACCCAGGACTTCAGTGAAGTCCACTTCCCAGTGGACTCTGGGGGAAGTCCATCTTTCATGTTTTCCTGAGGATTTATCATTTTTCGGGGAGGCATTAGTCATCTGGATGCCATACATCTGGAGGTGATGTCCTGTATAGTAGCTGTTGAGGAAGGAAACTGGAAGCATCTGGTTAGTAATAACCTGATCTTTTCTTTTCCCATGTGGGTTCCTTCATGAAGTTGGAGAACTAGCATTTCCCCCAGGTGGTGGGGGAGGATGACCTTGCCATATGGAGTGAGTCTCCATCCTGAGGAGACATACCCATTTGTAATTGTCTGGAAATATGTGTCATCCTCTTCTGTGTATGAAGGCTTTTCAGGTAACATAGGATTTGGCAGGGCTAGGAGCCCAGGTTCAGAAGGGGATTCAGCTACTTCCTTGGCAACTTGATCTGCCCTTTGATTTCCTCAAGCCTCAGGAGCGTTATTCTTTTGGTGTCCTGGGTAGTGAATAACTGTCACTCTTTGGGGCATCCATATGACTGTTAATGAATCAATGATCTCTTGTTTATTTTTGATAGTCTTTCCTTCTGATGTCAGGAGGTCTCTTTCTCAATAGATGGCTCCATGCACATGAACAGTGGCAAAAGCATACCTATTGTCAGTGTAAATGTTGACAGTCTTATCCTCTCCCATTCTTAGCACCTGAATCAAGGCTATCAGTTCGGCCTTTTGTGCAGAGGTTCCTTTTGGCAGGGCTTCTGCCCATAGGACGTTCTCCTGGGTGACTACTGCCACCTCTGCATACCTGACTCCATCTTTTATGTAACTACTCCCACCTGTGAACATCACCAAGTCAGGGCTCCTCCATGGTATGTCGGTGAAATCAGGTTGGCTTCCCTGGACACGTTGCAGCAGTATGGAGCAGTCATGATGCACAGCAGTCTCAGACTCAGTCTCAGGGGGCAAGGATTCAGGGTTTAAGGCGCTGGTCACCATATATGTCAGGCGAGGCACATCTAGTAGGAGAGACTGGCAATGAGTTAATCTTGTATTTGTGAGCCAGCGATCAGGTGGGGCCCTCAGTACGCCTTCAACAGCATGGGAGGTAGTCACAATCAGTTGTTGCCCCAAGGTGAGCTTGTCCGCGTCCTTAACTAGGATCCGGCTGCTACTGAGTCTAATTTCTTTGAGAGGTAGGCCACCAGTCTCTTCCAGGGACCCAAAGTCTGAGCAAGTACTCCCTTTGCTACACCTAGCCATTCATCTACATAAAGGTAGAAGGGCCTTGAGATGTCTGGCAGGGCTAGGGCTGGTGCAGAAGTGAGGGCCAGTTTCAGGTTGTCAAAGCCTGCTGTTGTTCATCTCCCCAGGAGAATGCTGAACCCTCCCCTTGTTACCTCGTATAGAGGCTTGGCCAGTTCTGCAAAACCAGGTATCCATAGGTAACAATATCCAGCTGACCCCAGGAGTTCTCTGACTTGCCTCTGACTCTGGGGAATGGGGATGTCTAGGACAGCCTTTTTCCTTGCAGAGGAGAGCCTGCACATACCCCCTTCCAACTGAAACCCCAGATACTGTACCTCCTGGCAGATCTGGGCCTTTTTAGCTGACACTTTGTACCCCAGACATTGAAGTTCCCTCAATAAGTCTTCTGTAGCCTCTAGGCAAGAGGAGTGGTCAGAGGTGGCAAGGAGCAAATCATCTACGTATTGCAGAAGAGAAACTTGGGGGTGGGCAGTTCAGAACTCTCGGAGGTCTTCATGCAAGGCCTCATCAAAGATGGTGGGGGAGTAAACCCTTGTGGAAGTCTAGTCCAGGTCAGTTGGCCACTGAACACTTCTTCAGGATCTTGCCATTCAAAGGCAAAGATGGGTTGGCTCCCCTTGACCAAGGGGATACTGAAAAGGGCATCTTTCAAATCCAGGATGGTATAAATAGTCCTGTCAGGGGCCAGGGAGCTCAGGAGAGTGTAAGAATTAGGCACAGTGGGGTGTATGTCCATGACTCTTAGTCACCTCTCTCAGATCCTGTACAGGTCAATAGTCATTAGTTCCTGGTTTCTTCACGGGGAGTAGGGCAGTGTTCCAAGGGGACTGACAGGGGATCAAAATGCCAGATTTCCGGAGTCTTTTTAGATGGATTCACATAGAGGCACATGCTTCAAGAGATATTGGGTATTGTTGTACCCAGACTGGGCTGGCAAAGGCCTCCAGAGAGATCACCATGGGTGGTCAGTGGGCTGCGAATCCTGTGGGGTTATCCTTAGCCCAGACCTGAGGGATTGCTTGTATCAACTTAGCAGTTAGGGACACCAGTTGGTCCAGATGAGGTTCCTCATGGAGACGGTGTTCATCCTCAGCCCATACGGCAAGAACAAATCCAGTGGTTTCTACGTTGACCTTATCTTTGTCCAAATAAATTGAGGCCCCAAGTTTGCTTAGCAAGTCTCTGCCCAGTAGAGGGTAGGGAGAGTCAGGAATAACCATGAAAGAATGTTGAATCTTCCCCATGCCCAATTGACAGTTCTCTGAGTGGTCCATGGATAAGAGCAGCTACCTGCAACTCCTTGAATGGAGGTGTGCCACCATGAGGCCAGGGGGCCAATGGGCTTCTTTAGAACTGAGAAGGTGGCACCAGTGTCAACCAAAAAGTCAATAGGCCTCCCTCCCACTTTTAGGGTTAACCAGGGCTGGGGGAGGGGAGACAAGCCCTGACCCCCTCAGTTATTTAATTCAAGTAACTTTTGAGTTCCTTTATGATGTCGAGGGCAATCCCAAATCCAGTGTCCCGTCTTCTGGCAGTAGGCACATTGATCTCTCTTGAGAGGGCTGTTTTTGGGAGGTGGTCCAGTCTGCCAGTTCTGCTTCCCCAGAGGATATTTCCTCGGGGGGCACTCTCCTTCTCTCAGTGCCAAAGCTTGAGCCAGTTTTTGGTTGTGACGTTCTTCACATTATTCCTGGGTCTCACAGTTAATAAAAACTTTTGGGGCTATTTCAAGAAATTCAGAGAGACTTACCTTTGAAACCATCCAGCTTCTGTAACTTTTTGCTGACATCAGGTGCTGACTGAGTCACAAAGACTATGTTTATGGCTCATTGGTTCTCTGGTGCCTTAGGGTCAATAGGAGTGTAGGCTCTATAAGCCTCTATAAGCCTTTCCAGAAACTGTGCTGGAGCTTCCATCTGTCCCTGTAAAACCTGACTGACTTTTGACAAATTTGTAGGCTTTTTGGCAGCAGCCTGGAGACCCCCCCCATAAGAATCTGGCGATAGAGTTTGAGTGCCTTCCTACCTTCAGAGGTGTTGGGGTCCCATCTGGGGTGGTGTCAAGGAAAGGCATCCTCAATCTGCATCAGATCCTCAGTGAATCGGCCGTTCTCAGACAGCACCTGTTTCCGGGCCTCTAAGAGGAATTGGGTACGTTCCTCAGTGGTGAAGAGAGTGAGAAGGAGTTGCTGGACATCGTCTCATGTGGGTTGATGGGTAAGGAAAATTGTCTCCAACAACCCAATCAATGCTTGTGTTTTTTTTCAGAAAAAGGGGGATTTTGCAATTTCCAATTATAAACATCACTAGTTGAGAAGGGAGTATAAACAAGAAAACTATGGCCAGAGGAGTCTGGTGGGGCCATGGCAGGAGTTGCCTCAGGCCTGTAGGGCTGTCCTGAATGTGTGTGTGGAGGGGTGAGAAGTGGAGGGGTGGCTTGGGAAGGAGGAGAAGCTGGGGAAGGAGGAGAAGCTGAGGAAGGATGAAGGGCTGGGGAAAGAGGAGGAGTGGTTGGGGAATGTGAGTAAGGAGGAGGATCCAAAGAGAGTCCTCAGTTGAAGGGGGGAAGACAGGAGGTGGGTGAGACTGGGGAAGAGTCTGTCAAGGACCCAGAGACAAGAGGGAGGGTTTTGAAGGAGAAGGAGGTAAATAGGGTCTCAACCATTTGGGAGGTTTGTCCAAAAGGTAAAAGTAAGCCATGACATAAGGAACCTGATCAGGGTGTCCTGGGCTTCCAAAGATCACAGCCTGAAGAGAAGAAAGCTTGTTAATCTCAAAGGAACCAAGAGAGGGCCATCCTACATCAAAGGATGACCATTCAAGAGAACAAAGGGTCCGGAATTTCCCTGAATAGACAGCTTCCCCAGAGATTGCAGCCGCTTTCTGGAAATCTTTAAAATGAGAAAGAATTAGGTCAAGGGGAGTATCTTCAGATGAAGGAGTCTGACCCATAATGGAAAGGAAGAGGATTAATCCAAAACAGAGACCAATGAGAATGAGACAAATGGGAAACAGAGAATTGAAACCAGGACTACACAAAATGAAAGTGCTGCACATCAGAGAATCGCTGTGTGTTTGATGGTCACTGTGGGAGTGACTAGGGTCGATGTCAAATGCCCAAAGGCCACAGGCAGTCAAGCAATCAGATGAAGGGTCGGGGCATTCCTCCATCCTCTGGCTCAGAGCAATACCGCATCCAGTTTCTCCCCCTTGAGCCTCCAGAAGTCTGGACAGTCAGAACAGAAACCAAAACAGACTCATTGTGGGAGGAATCAGAACTGAAGTCCCCAGGCACCAGATGGAGGACAGAAAAAGACAGAAAACAGACTGAGGGGCTTCAGGGAACCCCGGACGAGCCCCCAAAATGTTCGGGGGATCTGAAGAATTCCCTGAATTGACCACTCAGACACTGAGTCTCAGTAAAAGTACAAGCACTTTATTGGGGCCAGCCAGCTGGGGACACAGACAGTCTTGGGAGCTGTACTGCAACCTCAAGCTGTGAGAACATAGGGCTTTTAAGCACAAAAACCACAAAAACCACAAAGCAGGGGATTTCTATAGTAACAAAAAGCAGAAGGACCAAGAAAGGGTTTGAACAATCAAAGGGGATTTCCAGAACCTGTAACCTTTGTAGCCATTGTCTACCTGTGCGGGGGTCTCCTGAGGAGCTTGGCTCTCTCCTGTAGACGGGTCTGGGGAAACCCACCATGGGTAAGGTCAGGGAAAGGTGAGTGCACTGTCCACCCATTCTGCCAGCCCTCCATGCCAAGGACAATCAGACACGACAGGGAATCTTGTCAAGTAGGAGTTCGTTTATTGCAGGTGTCACAGAGCTTATAAAGGCATCTGGAAATCCCCCTCCCCCCTGAAGGTGTCCAATCAGTTTAAAGGTCAATCGAGCAGGAAGGCAGCAGTTCATGGATCTTAAGGATGATCACGCACTGATTATGCACTCCTCAACAGTGCGGAAGTATCCATCAGCCAGTCTGAAGTCTTTCAAACCAAGTCAGACCATGTCTCTCCCACTTCCTCTCAGCGTCATCTTTGCAGGGTCACTCGTGGGCTCCCACATACCTGCATTGAGGCAGAACGCTCTTCTTCTTCTGCCTTGGACCACAGAATGTTCCAGGAAATGTTTTTGTTCTGCCTGAGAGGCAGGGGGGTCTTGGGGGGGGTACCTGTCTAGGGGATTTCCAGAGTCAGGCATGGGAGGGTCTGAGAGGCACTCAGGACAGGCAGGGGGGTCTGGGGGTAGCCTCCTTCAGATGAGGAGGACCTCGAACTCCTGATCTTTTTGCTTTTACCTCCAGAGTGCTGAGATTACAGGTACGTGCCATCACATGTAGCATAAATTACATATTAAACATCCCAGGCATGGTGGTGGACTCCCAGCACTCACGAGGCAGAAGCAGGCAGATCTCTGTGATTTCCAGGCCAGCCAGAGGTACAAGGGAGACTCTGTCTCAAAAAGACCAAAAAATTTACATATTAAACACACTGTAGCAAGTGTCTTTCACATGTCTCAGTTCCACTGGTCATTGCAATACAACTCTGTTCGTTTACATGGTATTTTGTAAATTACAAGTGTGTTTTCACAAATTTTAAGACTCTTTTTGCTGATTTCTTTCCTTCCTAACTTCTTTCTCCCTTTCTTTGTATTTCATTGCCTTTATTTGTGTGGGCTATGTGTGTGCACACATGCCACAGAGTGAGTGCACATGGAGGTCAGAGAATAACTTACTAGAATCAGTTCTCTCATTCCACCACGTGGGTCCTGGGGATCAAATTCAGGTGGTCAGGCTTGGCTCAAGTGCCTTTACTCACTGAGTCTTCTTGCCAGCCTTTTTTTTCCCAGTTTCTGCTTCCACCCATAGGATGTCCTTCTGGGTGACTACTGCCACCCCTGCATACCTGACTCCATCTTTTATGTAACTACTCCTGTCTGTGTACATCACCAAGTCAGGGTTCTTCCATGGAATGTTGGTGAGATCAGGTCAGCTTCCCTGGACATGCTTCAGCAGTTCTGAGCAATCATGATGCACAGCTGTCTCAGACTCAGTCTCAGGGAGCAGGGATGCAGGGTTTAAGGCACTGGTCACTGCATATGTCAGGTGGGGCACATCTAGCAGGAGAGACTGGTAATGAGTTAATCTTGCATTTGTGAGCCAGTGATCAGGCAGTGCCCTCAGCACCCCTTCAATAGAGTGCGAGGTGGTCACAATCAGCTGTTGTCCCAAGGTGAGCTTATCAGTGTCCTTAACTAGGACTGCAGTGGCCTCTATGATCTTCAGACAGCCTGGCCATCCAGCTCATATAGAGGCCTGGCCAGCTCTGCAAAACCAGGTATCCATAGGCAACAATATCCAGCTGATCCCAGGAATTCTCTGACTTCGGGGAATGGGGATGTCCAGGACAGCTTTTGTCCTTGCAGAGGAGGGCCTGTGCATACCTTCTTCCAATTGTTCTCAGGCAGGGTGGACCAGCAGCAGAGACAAACCAGCAGGCAGCCTCCCTCTCTCTTCCTCCCAGTGGCTCAGAGGTGGTGGGTGGGTGGGAGATGCTGGCAGGGGCAGGGCAGCAGCTGCAACTAATACCCTAGGCGTTGAAGTTCCTTCAACAAGTCTTTTGTCCTGCAAAACCTGGCTGACTTTTGACAAATTTGTAGGCCTTTTTGTGGCGACCTGGAGACCCCCCATAAGAATCTGGTGATAGAGTCTGAGTGACTCCCTACCTGCAGGGGTATTGGGATCCCAATCTGGGCAGCGGTGAGGGAAAATTCCTCAATCACCTCAGGATCCTCAGTAAACAGGCTACTTTTGGCTGGTACCCGTTTCCGGCCTTAGAGAGGATCCGGGTGCGTTCCTCAGTGGTGAAGAAGGTGAGAAGGAGTTTTTGGACATAATCCCAGGTGGGCTGGTGAGCTCAACCATTTGGGAGGTTTGTCCAAAAGCCATGACATAAGGAACCTGATCAGGGTGTCCTGGGCTTCCAAAGATCATGGCCTGTAGAGAAGAAAGCTTGTTAATCTCAAAGGAACCAAGAGAGGGCCATCCTACATCAAAGGATGACCATTCAAGAGAACAAAGGGTCCGGAATTTCCCTGAATAGACAGCTTCCCCAGAGATTGCAGCCGCTTTCTGGAAATCTTTAAAATGAGAAAGAATTAGGTCAAGGGGAGTATCTTCAGATGAAGGAGTCTGACCCATAATGGAAAGGAAGAGGATTAATCCAAAACAGAGACCAATGAGAATGAGACAAATGGGAAACAGAGAATTGAAACCAGGACTACACAAAATGAAAGTGCTGCACATCAGAGAATCGCTGTGTGTTTGATGGTCACTGTGGGAGTGACTAGGGTCGATGTCAAATGCCCAAAGGCCACAGGCAGTCAAGCAATCAGATGAAGGGTCGGGGCATTCCTCCATCCTCTGGCTCAGAGCAATACCGCATCCAGTTTCTCCCCCTTGAGCCTCCAGAAGTCTGGACAGTCAGAACAGAAACCAAAACAGACTCATTGTGGGAGGAATCAGAACTGAAGTCCCCAGGCACCAGATGGAGGACAGAAAAAGACAGAAAACAGACTGAGGGGCTTCAGGGAACCCCGGACGAGCCCCCAAAATGTTCGGGGGATCTGAAGAATTCCCTGAATTGACCACTCAGACACTGAGTCTCAGTAAAAGTACAAGCACTTTATTGGGGCCAGCCAGCTGGGGACACAGACAGTCTTGGGAGCTGTACTGCAACCTCAAGCTGTGAGAACATAGGGCTTTTAAGCACAAAAACCACAAAAACCACAAAGCAGGGGATTTCTATAGTAACAAAAAGCAGAAGGACCAAGAAAGGGTTTGAACAATCAAAGGGGATTTCCAGAACCTGTAACCTTTGTAGCCATTGGCTACCTGCATTGAAGCAGAACACTCTTCTTCTTCTGCCTTGGAACACAGAATGTTCCAAGAAATGTTTTGTTTTTCCTGACAGGCAAGGTGTCTGAGGGTGGGGGTGGTATCTGTCTAGGGGATTTCCAGAGTCAGGCATGGGAGGGTCTGAGGGGCACTCAGTCTATGGGATTTCCAAAGACAGGCAGGGGTCTAGAGAGGCAGCCTCCTTCAGCTTCTTGCTCTCTGTTGATCTGAGATTATTCCTGCCTTTTAATTCTTTAATTGGCTGAGAACAACCCAACCTTTTCCTTAGCCTGATAACCTGCCAACCACAACAAGAACTTTTGCACTCTTTTTCTAGTAAATGGAAATCCAGAGTGTTTGTTCATGCTCAGGGATCCACGCTCTGCATGATGAGTCACACAGTGATTGCCGTATTGGGTAGTGTGACTTTCAACAGTACCAAGTCCCCTTCTTTGGCACAATGACTTCTTTTTTTTTTTTTTTTTTTCAACTCAGTGCCCCAGAACTTTATGAAACTTGCAAAAATATAGACTGAGATTTTCTAGATAGGCATGTGGACACTTCCCCATGGGGCTGGGGTTCTGTATTGCAGAGGTCACTGTTCAGAGGGAGCCACAAAGGTGAGAGCATTTGGCTGAGTCACAAGGTCTAGCTCTCCTAGAGATCTGGAAGCCACAATCAACTGCTGCTGACCACATATGGCTGGGTGCTGGCTGCAGATTGAAGGTCTCTTTGAAAATGGTGGAAACAGATGTTCTGAAGATGGTGACCTCTCCTCATTAATCTCAGAATTTAAATGCCTGTTAATTTCCACCTTTTTATTGCTGAGCTCCACATAGGGCATGTTCAATGTCAATGGGACTATCCTCTGGACACTCAATATATCAAACCTGTAGGTCACTTGAAGTCTGGGTGTTGGGAGGCAGGGAGGAAAAGCAGGAAAGCAGGATAGGGGGTACCTTGAGCCCAGCAAGAGGCTCCTCCTGATGAGGTTCAGGCCTGAGCTGAGGGAACAGCACCCACCTGGAGTGCAAAATCATAGCTCTGTGAGGAAACAGGAGCCTGAGAAAGATGGACAGTGGGTGGGATGGGAACATTATTCAATCTCCACATCTGGTGGCCTAAAGGGGGTCATTGCATGCTAACAAGTCACAGGGGAAGCCATGCAGACTTCTCAGGCAAGCAGGTGTATATTAGTCGCTTTTCTGTTGCTGTGATAGAAACACTGACCAAAGCAAATTATAGAAGGAAGAGTTTATTTGTGCTTATGGTTCAAAAGGGGCAAGAGTCCATCATGGTGGGGAGGCATGATGTCAGGGGTGGCTGGAGGAAGAGCAGAAGCTAGGCTCTACATCTTCAAGCAGGCACAAGAAGCAAGAGGGCGACTGGAAATCTAGCAAGACTTAAGAACTCTCTAAGCCCACCACCAGTGATGTGCTTCCTCCAACATGGCCACACCTTCTAAGACCTCCCAAAATGGCACCACCAAATGGGCACAAAATGTCCAAATACTTCGAGTCTATGGGGTATATTCTCATTCAAACCATTACAAGGTGTAACTTCTGTTTCTCCTGCTTTCCAGTCAGGAGGCTGGGGTACCTACCTCACTGAGCCCCCATTTACCTAGGTCAGAAGAAGAGATGAACACCATTGCATCTTTATTAGTTCACTATAAGGAACACACAACTCCAAGCATAGTGCTAGGCAAACAGTAGGGGCATAATAAAGTTCAGTTTCTTCCCCTCTTCAGTGTTTATTCCCACAACCTTGGTTGATATAATTTATAGAGGCTGATGAATGAGACTTCAGGGACCTCCCAGTACTGTCCTCTGGGAAATAGAAGATGTTCTGAAACACAGCCATCTGGGGAAAGAATTGAGGTGATTTTGTACTGAGCCCAGAGGCCCCAGAAAAATCCTGTGGCTGAAGTAAGCCCAGGCTCCTAGTGTGTCCATGCCTCAGTGTCATGCATTGGCTAATATGAGAAACTGAGGGAGGGGGATCAGCAGAAACAGAGGCGACTTCATGGACAGCCCTGTACCCACCCTAGCATGGCTGCCTAGCAGGGTGTGCTTGAGGGACAGAGGCAGCAGCCATACCTTCTGGCTGAGCCCTGGGAGGGGTGTGCCTGCTACCACCCAGCATCCCTGAGACCCCAGGACACACACTCACCTTCCCATTTGAAGTTTGCCAATTCCTTGGCTAAGGGCTGAGATTTCAGTCATTTTTTTGAGCAAAATACAATTATACTGTCAGTACTTTGGAGAAAATATGGTTTCCTTCCTAAAAGGAAGATCTCTGGGGCTTTTAACTTTCCAAATTAAGAAGG
>NW_008360304.1:5873447-5880469 GCF_000622305.1 Nannospalax galili | reverse complement strand
AAAAAAAAAAAAAAAAAAGCCCTCAGCAGCCTGCAGGGACACAAACAAAGCTCTGGAGAATGTCCCAACCCTCCCACTGTCACTTTTACCCTTGTTTCATGACCCACTCCCTGGAAAGAACATTAAGGAGGACAAGGGCAAAAGACATGCCCCTCCCCTGAGAGACCCACTCCAGAATCGCTCCTGCAGGGAGCTCTTCCCTTGCAGTGGGTGAAGTGGGAAGCTGCCCTTGCAACATGGGTCTTGGGTCACCTTTCCTGCCTTCACTAATATTGATGAGGTCATTTTACCTAACTGGAGCCAAAACAATAGCAGTTACTAGACTCCCCTAAATTATAGTCTGACTTTTGATGTTTGTGCCTGTTTTATAGCCATACCGAGCCCAGAAAGGGACAGTGAGGCCAGCAACTCTTAGGATGTATAAGAAATAATCCTTGTGTTAGAGTGTAAAATCCCTAGTCTATCTGTTGGAGGACCCACTTTTCCAGTCTTACTGGTTAATTACCTGGTGATAGGACCATGCCTAGGAAGGCAGGTTCACCTTAAGTTATGCTAAAAAGATAGGCGAATACTTGGTGCGTTAATGAGGTAGCAAATTTTTCCTGCACAGAACTAGCTCAGATTCCTGCAGAACTTCCAGACCAGCCATAGCCATGTAGGTCTCTGTAAATCTGTCCGCTTTCTTGAACTTTTCAGGAAAGCATAATTTCTCCTTTTCTTCTTTAAGCTGTTTTTACTAAACATGCTTTCTTTAAGGCTTTGGGCTGCCCCTAGCATCTTTCTTTACTTTTTTCTAAAGCTTCCATCTCCCAGCTATGTGGCTGCGAGCCAGCCATGCATCTGACCTCCATGCAGCTCTAAACTTGAATTGCTTCATAATTTTCTTTACTTCTTCCCACATTCACCTCCTCAAGGCAGCTGGCCAGCTTGCCTACCATGAGGATTTTTTTAAAAGATTCTAATAAAATGGTAAAAGCTTCCGTTTGTGTCCATTCTTAAATTATTTTATGAATGAGACTAAGAACCCTCTAGGGGACCCTCTTTCTCTCCGTTTCACTTGTGCCTCAAGTGCTAAATAGTAAGTCTCTGTTCCCTTACTGGCCACATGTGAAGGAGAAGGATGGGGAAGGATGCTCGTCTTCCATTGGAAGGAGTAAGATATGCTGGAGTCCTGAAGACTTCCCCTTCTGCATCCTAGAAAAAGCCTACATGTGGGACAAACACCCCCAAAGAGGGCTATCAGAGAGGAAAGGGGTTGCAGAAAGCCCCAAGGGCATTGATGGCTGTTCTGTATGGGCAGGAGAATCATCCAAGATAGCCACACTTTCAATTTTGAATGAGTGAGCCTATTAAGTGTATAGCAAGCCAAAAGAAAAAAAAGAATAGCAAGAGATAGATCATAGACAGCTGTTAGATAAATAGACAGATGATAAGAGATGGATAGATAGATGATAGATGTTAGACAGATGATAGATGATAGATAGATGATAGATGGATGATAGATAGATAGATGAAAGATGATAGATAGATAGATAGATAGATAGATAGATGATAGATAGATAGATAGATAGATAGATAGATAGATAGATGATAGATATCAAAACATCATCAAATCAGGTGCTCAAAACATCCAACAAAAGCCAACTGGGGAGTCCTGTTAAATCAGACAGCTGGGGTTCCACATTGAGTCCTGGACACAGCAGAGCATTACCTCAGGTGAGGCTTCCAAGTAAGAGAACAAATAACAAAGACACCATCATCAAATCAGGGATTACAGCATTCATTAGAAACTGACTGGGGAAGCTGAGGCAGCCAATTGGAGTTTCCAATTGAGCTTTTTCTCCATGGACGAGCTTCCCATGGCTGAGTTTCCAGCTTCCCGTTCCCACTGCAGGCACTTTTATATCATGGGATAAACACTAGAATCCTCTGTTGGAAATGTCTCAAGGACATGGTGTTTTTACTCTTGGGCTATCTTGTTTTCTCTGTTGTCAATATTGGAGGAAGGGAGCCTATTTCCAGACAAGAGGACTTGGAGGACATTTTGAGACTAACATGCCTAGATCTGAAATGGCGGGAGGGAGGGGCAACCCCACTTCCATAGCTAGCTTCTAGTAACCTCTAACCACTTGACAGTTTACAATACAATGTACATGACTCTGAAGCTCCTGGGTATTGCTGGAATTCCTGACCCAGTTGTGCTAGAACTTTCCATGTTATAAAAGCAGAACTGGCAAACGTACCTGGAGCAGCACAAAAATCCTGGATGGCCTGTCCCTTCTGCCCTCTAGTCTCGCAAAGTGAACTTCAGCCCTTCATGCAGTGCCTCCTTCCACTTGACCCCCATGGGCACATAGCACTTGTACTTTTGTACCTGGGACAGCATGGTAGCCATTGTGAGCTGTGATACAGTATAAATGTTAGCAATCAGCTGGGATACTTTTGCTCTCTCTGGATAGAAATCATAGGTAGGCAGAGAGAAGCTCTTTGAGGGCTGGCCTTTGGCAGCTTTTGTATCCTTCAGCATTTGACACCAGGAGGCAGTGTTAGCAGGCAAGTGGGAGCAGCAACAGGGAGTTCCCCTGACATTACAGCTCTCATGTAGACCCTGGGTAGTAGAGCCCTTAGCCCTACAAGTGGTGCAGTTGTCATGTAGGCCCAGGAAGTAAGACTCCATTGCCCTTAGCAGCAGCCGGGGTTGCAGCTTCCAGGCAAGCCTAGGCATCAGTATTCCTTAACCCTTGATAGTGGCCAATGCTGCACCTCCTGGGGGTGAAGTGTCTGAAAGATTTTGCCCTAAAGTTTTTCAGCTTGCTGTCTTCCCTCCTTCCACCATTTCCTCTTGTGCCCACCCCATCACTGTACATGGATCATCTGCCTCTTGCGATGGCCACTATTGCAGTTGATGCCATTTAGGAGGCAGTTACTGGCAACTTTCGGCCACTGTTGTTTCTGCTGCTACTGCTACTGCTGTTTATACTGTTGCTCATCCCCAGTCTTGTGGATCTGCCTCTTTTGCAACTGTCTATGCCACTGGCCACTTGGCTGCGTTTACAGCTCAGCCTGTGACCACTCAGCTCTGCTTCATCTTTAGCTGTCAAACAGCCACTCCATGCTTCTGTGGCTGAGCATGCCACCTGTGCTCCACTGCAATCATCCCTCTGCAGCTTCTGCAATGCCACATGGTCTATGCTTCTTTCTTCAGGTTACCAGCTGAGAATCTTCTAGTAACAGCAAGAAAAGGCCACTTGGAGAAAAGCCATTTATTGGATCTAATGCAGCAACACCAGGAAGGCAGCCCAGGAGGAAGTCTCCCAGCCCACTCACCAAGTGAGTACAATTGCCTGTTTACACAGCAGAAGGGGTGATTGAACCAATCATGCATTGAAGACTTGTGCTTGCACCAGTCTTGGCACTATAATGCACTTGTCACAGTTCCTCTACTAGGCCACCAGGGGATGCGCTCCCTCCTGTGGCCCAGATGGGAAGGGTTTAGGGTCACCTAGAGTTCACTGAGGCTTATATGATGGCAAAAAAAAAGCCTGGTACAAATGGTTTGAAAGAGGCCTAACTGAGGCTACCTACCTTCAGGAGCTAGAACAAGCAGCTGTGATCCCTGTGGAGTTTCCTCAAGGCTTCCATGGAGTGTTCAAACGGCTGGTGCTGTGTATAAGGGTGGGCTGGCTGGCTGTTTCACTGATAGTCATTTCCTCAGGGTAGCTAGGACAGCACTGAGGAGTCCAATAGCTGCCAATTACACATTCAGTTACCCCATCCCCCAACACCTTTGCTTATATACAGGAAAAATGAACATGAGGAGTGATTATAACAAGAACTTACAGAACTTATCACTAACACTAACAGTGATTTTAACAGATTTTAAGAATGTTTTATCAGTTGGGCATGGTGGCACACATCTTTATTCCCAGCACTTGGGAGGCAAAGGCAGGTTGGTCTCTGTGAGATCAAGGCCAAGCTGGTCTACATAGCAAGGTTCAGGCCAGCTGGGAGATACTGCCTCAAAACAAACAAAACAAAAACAACAACAACAAACCCAAAATAGGGCTGGTGAGATATCTCAGTGAGTGAAGCACTTAACGAGCACCCCTGATGGTTAGAGTTTGATCCTACATAGTAATAAAAGAAAACTAATTCCACAAAGCTGTCTTCTGACCGCCACACACTTGCCCATGGCACCTGAAAGCTCCCCATCGTGCACACACAGTAATAATAACAGTAATAATAATGACAATAATAACCCACAAGTACAACAGAGAGCACAGAATATGGATCAGAGAAGGGATGCCAAGCAAGGGGACTGTATAGGAAAATACATACAGTTTAGAGAAAGGCAATGGTGGAGGGCATTTAGTCCGCACCTCCAAAGATGGTGCAGACTCAGAGCCCTGGGATTCAGCGAGAATTTGCTTTACTTCTTGGTCCACAAATAGCCCACCAAAAGGAGCCCGTGCCTCCGTACCCTGCTCACGAGCCCAGTGACTGCTGACAGACTGCGTGGCATGGACCAATCAGAAAATGATACACTGACTAAAGGGATTGGGGCGGAGAAAAGGGAAATATAAGGCCTGCCCCCTCCTGCATTAAGTGAGCCTGCAGCACCTCGCCTAGTGCTTACTTCTACCTGACTCCTGGAGTCTGTATGTCGTGACTCCACACCTCTTGCCCCCCCAACAGGCAGGAGACCCGATCCAGGTTAGGGTCTTCACAGCTGGCCTGAGGAGAACCTGCAACACCTGGCGCCTGAACAGGGACTCCTGCCCACAGTGTTGGCTACACCCAGAACCTCGGTTCATTCGGTAGGTAGGCCCCTGGATTTGTCTGTTTCTTTGGCTGTTCAAGGGTGAGTGAGTAGCCCCCTCCTCTGTCCCCTCCACCCTGTCTGTCATCTTTATTGTTGGACTAGTTTGTTAGATCAGGGAGGCACACTCCACCATGTGGTCCCGAAGCCCACATCGACACCTCCCCCCTCTCGGCTCCTCCTGGTGAGTTCACATAAGGGCTGATATACCCTGAACTCAGAGCCTAGGCTTCAAGTCACCCTGTTGCCTGTCCTGGAGACACTGTGTGAGCATACGGCTGGAGGTGTCATGGCCTCCAGAAGTCCCTCACTGAGCACAAGACATTTGGATCCAATACACCTTTACATGTTGGGGCAGTTTACATCTGAGTGGCTCACAGTGCTTCTTTGCTTCCTTTGTGCCCTCTTGGTAGTCACCCTCATCTTCTACTTTTGTGGTGAATTCCCCTTCATGAGACCCTCCCACAATGGGCAATTTACCACCACAATGCAGGGAACCACAAATGGCAGCACTCAAGGTGCTTCTTAAAACCAGAGGGTTGAAAGTGAAACCAAAAGTTATCGACCACTTTTGGGATGAAGCCACTAACTTGGCTCGGTGGGTCTCCCCTGAAAACACGTGGGACCCTGACACATGGATGCGGGTCCTCTTCTTGGCCCAAAAAAGGGAGGTTGGGTCAGGGATCACTCCCCCAACATCGTTTGTACCAATCCTCCTAGCCATCATTGCTAGCCTTAAATCCTCCTCTCCTGAGGAAGTCATCTCGGCCCACAACAAACACTGCCCAGAGCAATCTAGTGTAGATCTGGCTATTACCTTGACCCCAGACCTCCCAGACCCGCCCGGAGGTGGACATAGCCTCTGCGCCCACTTCCAATAAGGAAGGAGATCCTTTGCCTATATCTCAGGATACTCTCCTAGAGCTACTATGCCCAAAAATTCCCCTGCCCCATTACCCATGGAAAGAGTCACCCTCTCCCCCCACCAATAACCATCCCGCCCCTTCCCCTGCTACCATGCCCCTCCCTCCTAGGCTGCCCTCTTTAAAGCTTCACCTGCCTTTGTCTGCATTTCCAGTTAACATTGGCCCCGATGCAGCACAGTGTCCATGGCTGCCCACCCCACTTGCTGACCTCGTTCTTATCTGCACGCAGCTGAGCAATCAGGCCCTGACTCCCCATATTTCAAACAGGTTCTTCGCCAGTGTTCCTTACATTTACAAACCCACTATGATTGGTATAGCTTACTAAAGGCAGTCTTAGAACCCCCAGTCTTTCTAAACTGGCGTGCAGCCTATGATGATCAGGCTGAAAACCAGGCACGCCTAAATCTCCAATATGGCCTCAGCATTATGTTGGACATGGTCACAGGATGCAGACAATATACTGACCCCATCTTCCAGTCTACTATTGGCCTCCATGCCTATTTCCAACAAGTTTCTGACTTGGCCTTTAAGGCCCTTAAATGTTGCTTCCCCTGTGATCCACAAGTCTTTTCCCGTAATTTGATTCAACAGTCAGGAGAGTCCTTCACAGACTTCCTTACCTGTGTCACTGAGGCAGTAGAGCAGAGGGTGGAGTCTGGACCCACCCAAGAGGTACTTATCAAACAACTTGGGAGGGACTAAACATCCCTACTCATAATGCTATCTCACCTGTCCGCACTGATAACATTCACAAATGGGTACTCACTACTAGAGACTTAGACCCTAAGGCGGACCCTATTGAGGCTTTGACCACCTCCTTGGAGACTCTTTTGTCACAAGGAAAACCCTCCCACTTTGGCACATGGGAAGGCTGCTGGAACTGTGGGGGCTTGGCTACTTTCATAGCCACTGCCCAAGAGGTACAGCCCACCTCAAGACTCGCTGCCCCAAGTGCTGAAGAGGGCTCCATTGGGCTAAAGACTAGGTCACCGACCCTATTGAGGCTTTGACCACCTCCTTGGAGACTCTTTTGTCACAAGGAAAACCCTCCCACTTTGGCACATGGGAAGGCTGCTGGAACTGTGGGGGCTTGGCTACTTTCATAGCCACTGCCCAAGAGGTACAGCCCACCTCAAGACTCGCTGCCCCAAGTGCTGAAGAGGGCTCCATTGGGCTAAAGACTAGGTCACCGCCTCAACCAGACTCGGCTCCTTTAAACTCCACCTGGGGTGCCCCTCAGCCCCACCCACAAGAGGGGAAATGAGACAGATATTATG
>NW_008360304.1:5859487-5872270 GCF_000622305.1 Nannospalax galili | reverse complement strand
GAGACAAGTTAAAATACATCCAACCTTTCACATTCCTTGGCTACCATATAGATACTGTAAGTAAACCGCTTAACCCTTCCATCTTGCAAAAAACTGTATATACCCTGATGGAGCTCCAAGAACTCTGTGGGACTATAAACTGGCTCAAACAATTTATACCAGTCCCTGACTTGGAATTCCGGGTCTTGTTCTCCCTGCTGGAAGGCCATAATTCACCAACTTCAAGGATCCCTCTCACCCAGTCAGCTAAGGATCTTCTTAATAAGATAGATCATATACTCTGGTCTGCGTCACTCCGACGTCATGACCCAGCAGAACCATTACTGGCCTTAATCCTCTGGAATAAAAATGGTGTCTTGGGAGCACTATGGCAGGAAGACCTCCTGGTGTGGATCCACCTGGCTACCTCGGACCTAACTAGCTCTAAGTATGATATTGCCTTCAAGTTAGCAATTAAGGCCCGATAAACAGCCAGGGTCATATTCGGAAAGGAACCTGACAAAATTATACTGCCCTTTCCTCTTAAGCATTCCCAAACATTATGGGCAGACTCTGGCTTTCCAACTAATGATGTCTGGGTTCACAGGGGAATTGGATAACCACGCACTCCCAGATAAGCAACTGGCAAGCCTGGCCTGTTTGGAAATCACCACTCAGTGACACGCTTCCCCCAGCAAACTCCCCCCACACCTTTAGCCACGCTAGCCTTCTCAGATGCCAATAAATCCCATTATGGCGTTGTCATTCAGCGCACGGGAAAGGATGACACCTGTTATGTACAAGCCAATCCTGGCTCTTTCCAGTTGGGGGAGCTCCTGGCCTTGTTAAAAATCTTCCAAGTCTGCCAGACTGAGCCGCTCAATATATTCTATGACAGCCAGTATGCGGTTCAGGCCCTCAGATGTCTTCCCTTTGCTCGGGTGAAAGGCCACAAGGATCCCATCACTAGAACAATGAGAGCTCTCCAGATTATCTTAGATAACAGACAATGGCCCTGGCACATCTCCCACATTAGCTCACACACCAAGCTCCCTGGGATTGGCAAAGGGAAATGACAAAGTAGATAAACTTATTATGTCTGTAGAGATTCCTCTACTAGAACAAGCCAGAGCCTTACACCAACAATTTCACCTTTCTCCTCGCAGTCTGCACCGCCTTCTACATGACCTACCCATCTCTCAATGCAAACATCTGAGCAGGTCTTGTGTACATGTGCACCCCTTGCTCCCTTAGGCCCCCTCAATTGATATGACATTAACCCGCGTGGTCTCCTACCCAATGCCCTCTGGCAAATGGACATCACCCATTATAACTCCTTTGGTAATCTTAAGTATGTCCATGTCATTGTTGACACCTACTCCTCCTTTCATTTTGCCACTGCTCAAACTGGTGAAAAGGCCTCACATGCCATTAAGGCGGTCAAATCAGCAATGCTGGTAATGAGAGTGCCTTGGACCCTAAAAACTGATAATGGGCCAGCTTACACCTCTCTACAATTCCAATCATTCTTGTCAACATGGAAAATTAGCCACTCCCTTGGCATCCCTTATAATCAACAGGGACACTCCATTGTGGAGCGGGCAAATAGGACCCTCAAAGAAACATTACAAAAATTTGCTACCCCTGAGTCTAAAAGGGACCTGCACCTGGCTCTAATTGAAGCTCTATTCAGCATTAATTTCCTGTCCTTCAATGAAAATGGGTTGAGCCCGGCTTACAAACACTGGACTATCATACCTAGGCCTACACCCCTGCCACTAGTGAGATGGAAGGACCCCATAACATATCAAGGGCAACTGCCTGCCCCCTTGTTAACAAGAGGGCAAGGCTATGCTTGTGTGTTTCCTCAGACAGAAACAAAGCCAGTATGGGTTCCAGCGAGAGATGTGAGATCAGCAACCGACCAACAGGACCCCCAGGACCCAGAGACCTTACTGCTATCTGGATACTTGGTTTGCTCTTCCCTGCCGCTGCCATGACCCACAATGTCTGGGCCTTGGTCCCCTCCTGACCTATATACTCTTGCCCTTATCACTTCATTCCCCAGCCTACCCCACCCTCTATTCAACTAATTCTACGCTTGGCCTCCCCACCATTGACCCAGTTACTTCCTGGGAATCACTCAATGGCTCCTGGCCCCTAAATAACTCTGTGCTTCACTACCAACAATGCATCTTCATGCATTGGGCTGTTCAACCTAACCATCCAAGATGTGTGAACCTGTGGTCCTTTGGGTTCCAGTCACCAGTGGAATCCACTTCCATGCTGTCACCCTTATAGAGCGGACAGCCTTGTCACAAGACCCCACTTAAAATGGTATTTCAGGGTCATTGCCACTCTCATCTTAGCCATCATCCTTACATTAGGGTCGGCTGCCACCGCTGCAGTAGCTATCACCCAATCCTCCACTACTGTGGAGATACTCAATGAGGCCATATCCAAAACCTCCTCTACCTTTCACACTCAGTCCCTTATCAATCAGCATCTTCACTAGGCAATTAATGTGTTATAACAACAACTTGATCTCTTAAGTGAAGAGCTGGCAATTACCAAAGACATGGCTCTGCCAGCTTGTGACCCTCACTTTATGCAGGGCGGCTCTCTCTCTCTCTCTCCGCGGCAGGCGCAGGCGGGCTCTGCAGGTGGCTGCAGGCAGGCTCTGCGCTAAGCTGTGGGAGGCTCGGGCCAGCTGCGGGAGGCTCTCCCTCTGCTCGCAGGTCGTTGGCCACCGATCCACGAGGGCAGGGAGAACAGAAGCGGTGAACGGGGTCAGAACGGCCAGTGAGTGCTGACGGGAGACAGCTCTTCCAGGGAGACTGATCACAGGCTGGTCCCAGGCGCAGTGACAGCAATGACACACACTCCAGGCAGATTCAGTGATACAGCTCCGTTTATTAGTGGGAAAAGTAGAGAATTTATAGTGTGGAGGCAGTAGCAAAAGCCTCAGTTGATAGGTGCTCATAGTATGCTTTATTTACATGTGGCAGTGGGCTTCTGTCTTCCAGACTGTCAGACAGTGCCTGATTATCATATAGAAAAAAACTGGTAGTTTTTACTTTAGGTAACTATGCTAAGGGCCATGTTTCAGATAAGGCCAGGCATCTTCACTTGGCGGCACTTTCAAAGTGAGCCAGGAAAAGAGCAGGAGGCCCCCTGCTGAAAAGGGGAGTTCTTCCATTTGGCGCCGAGCCCCTCAGGGCTATCTGGACATGGAGATCTGCAACCCTAACAGCAGGGTTCCCCAACAGTGCAGGATGTGAGTGCTAGATCAATGTTTCCTTTGTTTTCTGAGTATGGATTTGCAGTGGCTCCAGTTTTGGAGACTGCTGCATCAATACTAAAAGTCAGTGGGCATGTTTGTAGGGTTTGGCCTCTTAATATCTGTTCATGTATTCTTTACCCTGTTTCATTTGTCTGTGCATCTACTTGGCTAACAATAGTATGCAACTGTGATTGCTGTAGTTACATCATAAGACTTAACTAAGATCAAGCAGAACAACTTGCTAATTAAATTCTTTTGTGCTTTGGGACTTCAGGGTGGGTGCATATGGCTGCTACTGACTGACAGTGAGCTCTTCCTCAATCAGTCACCACTGATTTTTCTGAGACAAAGTCTTTCACTGAACGTGAAGCTAACAGATTGAACTCTTATGCCTGACCTTGAAGTCCCCAGAGAGCCTCCTTTCTTTGCCTCCCAGACTGTTATTGTAGGTGTGCACTCCTGTATCTGGATCCAAACTCAGATCTACATGCTTGTGCTGCAAGCACTTTGGACACTGATTCATATGCCCAGTCTGCCATGTTCGTGTTGTTAGTGGGGAGGAAGCTATTTTGGTGGTGATCTGAAAAGAACCATGATCTACACTCTAAGATTTTTTTCTAACTTCAATTAAAAAATGATTTAGCCGTTTTTCCACCTGACTTCACATGAATGTTTACAGATGATTGTGCCTTCAAAAAGACAGTGCAGAGTAATGTGAAACATGCTGCGATTTTCTATAAGGGCCATCTTAAATGTATAAGTGAATTTAAAAATAATGATGCTGTCTCCTGTGTTGAATTGCAATACAAAAACTTAGCTCCATTTATTCAGGTACCCTAATGTTTTGATGCTGTTTTATCATTTACACCTAAAGTATTTCAAGCACTTGAGCAACATCAGATTACATTGTTAATTTTTTAAACAATTGCCACATATTCTTAGCTTATATGGATAACTATAATTGAGTTTTGTATGTATATTTGGTATACTGAAAGAAATTTCTGAGTTTAATTACTGGTACTAAGAGTTTTACTATAGATTCTTAGGGTTTTCTTGGGGTGGGTGGTGAAGGGAAGAAAGTTAGCAACATACTGAATGTACTTGCTCCAGGACATAGTTGATTTTATCTTGTCCTCTGTTTGTCTTTCCTGTAGAATAATATTATGATGAGTTAGCACAGACTTAGCTGCAGGTACAAGCTGTCAAGAGATATGAAAGTCAGCTGTAGGGTACCTAGCGAATGCACCTGAGTAGAACTTTCCTATTACTCCAATACGCCAGCGATCGTCCCATGGATCTGCAATATATATAAGCGAATACTTATTATCTTTTAGGTAGATGGGTCTTCTCTGTCCTGTTATGCCCTGATATCTCCCAGTGTATCCTTGTTCCAACCTACAGGGATTGAAATAGCGGCAGCCCCCATAGGTATCAACTTCCTTGAGGCATGATGGATCTCTTTGTCTAAAAGTTAGTTCCATATCTGCTAGCATTTGGGTGTATTGATTTCTACGGGTTTTTGACAGCCCACTAGGGGGCAGTCTGCAGTTCCGATTACCTGATTTTTTCCTTGAAATGTTTCTCTGACATAAAATCTCCAGAACATAGTATTAGGGGGAGTGGGGCTGGCTGAAGCGTTGCTGTTAAGCAGGGTAAAAACGGCCATGAGGATGACAGAGAAAGAAGCTCGGCGGGGGGCATCTGTGGCGAGCAGTCTCCACTAGATCATGGATCTCTTTCCACTTGATCCGGTGTGGTTTTGGGTGTCATTTCCGCCTTCCTTTTCTCTTTGTCTCTGACAGGGTCATGCAAGCCATCTCTTTTGTGGGCGGGGAGGTGCCAGACATTTCCGGCTGGAACCCAGATAGGCTTTGGTTGATCCTGTGGGAAAACAAGCAAATCCCCTCCCTGTGGTCAGCAATGGATCTGGACCTTTCCAGAATCCATCAAAGGGGTCCCTCCATCTAACCATGATGGGTGGTATGGGGTGTGTCTGGGCCCAGTGTCGGGTGATGGGGGGAGCATCAGACCCTCGATATACATTAAGTACATTAAGGGTAAACAAGGCTAATGTTAATTGAATATTGGGAGAATATGTTGTTTGAGCCTGTCTTTTTAGTTGGTCCCCAACAACTTTAGGTCACTTTGTCTCACCCCCTATAAAGTACAGAATATTACTGAAGCACGCCTACAACTCGCGCACTATATTCACGGCCACTGGAATCAAAAGTTTCTTAATTACTCTATATTACTAACTAATCAAATTATTGCTCTAAACTATACCTGCACCCCCATGCTGGACATCAATTCAGGGTTCTTAGAGAAAATCTGGTCTAATCTAAAAGCACTGTTTGACCTGTTTTGGATGGTCACTTACCTGCTCCTGACAGGCATAATTATTCTTCTCTTTCTACTTCTTAAATGTCTTGTTTTTCATTCCCGCAGTCACAGAAAATTCAATCACTCAGTGTATCAGGCCCTCAGAACAATACACGAAGATGATTTCAACCCGCCCTATGCAGCCTGACAGACTTGGCTTGCACAACTGTATGAGGCCTCCTACAGATAATTCCCCACCTCGACTGATCCCCCGGGACAATACCCCTTGGAGGGCTGGTAGCCAATGATGGGTAAGATCCTGTTGGACTGAATCAACCTGAGTCAGGACATGGACGTGTACACCCATGCTCCAATGACGGGTAAGGTTCATGCCCGAATAGGACAACCTAAGACAGGCACAGTCCGTGATCCTGGGGTCATCCTGAGGTGGAGCTGCCTACAGGCTCTTGCTGGACAGTCATTTTTAAAGAAAAATGACCCTGGGGTCATCCCGAGGCGGAGCTGCCTACAGGCTCTCGCTGGACAGTCATTTTTAAAGAAAAAGGGTGGAAATGTAGCAGGAGGCCTCCAAAGATGGCGTGGACTCAGAGCCCTGGGATTCAGCGAGAATTCACTTCACTTCTTGGTCCGCAAATAGCCCACCAAAAGGAGCCCACACTTCCATACCCTGCTCGTGAGCCCAGTGACTGCTGACAGACTGCATGGCATGGACCAATCAGAAAACGATATGCTGACTAAAGGAACTTGGGGGGGGAGAAAAGGGAAATATAAGGCCCGCCCCCTCCTGCATTAAACGAGCCTGCAGCACCTTGCTTAGTGCTTGCTTCTACCCGACTCCTGGGGTCTATGTGTTGTGATTCCACACCTCTTGCCCCCTAATTGGTGGGGGATCCGATCCAGGTTAGGGTCTTCACAGCTGGCCTGAGGAGAACCCGCAACAGTTACCCACTGAGCCATCTCCCCAGCCTGAAGTCCAACCTCTTTGAAATGTAATGACATCTTGGATCAGTGTTTTATCTCTACTGGGATTCCCTTTTCCACTGGCAAGTTTGTATAACGTACTTAAAAAGTTTCCTCCTCTAAGACAGACCGGTGGATAAAAAAATAAGCAGGTGATATCTAAACTTAGTTGCAGATGAATTAGCTTCAAAGCCAGAGCTGCTGCTGAGCCACTTAGGTGCATCCCTCTCCTACAGCTTGTACTTGACTGTGTCTTGCATTTCTTCTTAATCGACTTTACAGCTTTGTTACATTCTGACTGGTTCTAAATTTTTGTTCTATGAAATCAAATAAAAAACCTGTGTGTCCACAAGTAGAGGGTCCCCAAACTCTGAGAACTTGTCAGGTTGCAAAGCCCTGAACATCAGGCTAGATGTCTCACTGATGGTGGCAGAACAGTAATCTTTAGGGAATCTGGGTCCTGCCTTCACAGAGTCCTTGCTGGGGGTCGAGGTGTGTGAGGGGGAATGTGTGTCACATAGTGCCAATGGTGGTCCTTTCAGTCAGGCTGTGGTGATGCCCGGAGACCTTAGAGGGATGCTTTAGGTTGTGAATTTTTCTAACTTCTGGTGTAAAGAGGTTGGACACACTGTCCTGGCTCTGCACTATTTTACCAACTCCACTTTTTCTTTATTCTCTCACTTTTCACATAAAATAGCCAGAAGTCTAAACACACAAGGCTGTCACACAGATATATCTGACATATAGAAACAAATGCAATGAAAATGAAAGCTACCTCTCCAGTGTCCTAGTCAGCTCAGACAAAACAGCACAGTCTCAGTGGCTTAACTGACATATGTTTATTCCTTGTGTTTCTAGAAGCTGGAAGCCCAAGAGCAAAGCATCAATACAGTCAAGAGTCTGGGGAGGGCTGTCCTCTGCTCATGTCCTCACAGGGCCTTTTCTCGAGGGAGGCACATCTCTTCCCATTCTTAAGGATTCCTAATTATCTCCTATGATGGTTAGGTTTTTTGTTGTTGTTGTTTTTTTTTGTTTTTTTGGTCTTTTTGAAATAGGATTCCAACTGGCCTGGAACTCACTATGTAGACCAGCCTGGCCTCAATCTCAGAGATCTACATGCCTCTGTCTCCTGAGTGCTGGGACTAAAGGCATGTGCCACCACACTACACCACAACACACCAGCACTGTGATGGTTAGTTTTAATGTCAATTTCACACAATCTAGAATCACCTTGAAAAAGAGTCTTAAGGAAGGAATATGTAGACCAAGCTGGCATGTGGGCATGTCTGAGGGGGATTGTCTTGATTGTGTTAATTGATACTGGAAGAGAGTTCACTGTGGGTGGCACTATTCCCTGGGTTTGGGTCCTCGATTGTGTAGGCATGAAGGGGAGTTGAGCAGCAAGCATGCACACATTCAAAGCTCTCTGCTTCTTGACTATGGATGTTATATGACTAGCTCTTTCTAGTGCCTGCCATCTTGACCTCTGCAGTGATACGAGCAGACCAAGATAACATAAATCCTTCTTCCCCTAAGTTGCCTTTGTTGGGGTATTTTACCACAGCAACAGACAAAACTAAGATACCTCCCACAGGCCCCACTTCCAATTCCATTTCTTTAGGATCAGGCTTTCAACATATGAACCTTGTGGAATGTGAATAATCAGTCTAATTCTGGACATGTTGCCTGGGGCCAGGGGAGCTGGGAGAGGGATAGGCCTGCTAAGTTGGAGACTAGTTGTTCCAGCTCTATATCCAAACTGCTGACCTGACTCAAGAGCAGGGATTTCGTTTTCCCTTCATTGGCAGCGTTCAGGAATGCCTGGATTCTGAGGTGGCCCTCCGAACAGACTGAACAATAAGATAGTCCATAAAGAATGAGGCAACAGCTGGAGGTGAGGGGAACTGCTCAAAACACAGCTATCCTGGAAATGAAGCCTAGGGGAGAGTGTGAGGCCGAAGGGTGTCCTGTTCTATGTTGCTTATGATGTGATCTATGTCAAGATCACTTCTGGGGGCCACCCACTGTCAGGCGCCCCATCTGACAAAAACCACAGAACATTTCTGTGACTGTTATTTGTGCCTATAACATGGTGCAAAGAGTAATTCAGAAGCTCGCAGAGAGCCCAGGGTTCTATTGGAAACTAAAGAAAGGAACATGGACACTTCTTTCAAAACTAGAACTGTTCTTCCAAAAGTGGGGTTCACATATGGGCAAGGGCGGGAATGTGATGATTCAGATTTCCATGTTGATGGCTTGGTCTCTCCACAGTGCATTTAACCATTGAAAGGTGACTGGATTATCAGGGCTCTGACCTTCCATGAATGTATCCATTGATGAATGTATAACCTTATGGGAGCATTGGAAGGTGTTGGGACGTGAAGCCTCGTTGGAGGAAGCTGCTCACTGGGGGAGAGGCTTTGAGTAGTACCTTGTCTCTGGTCCCTTCCTGTTGCTCTCTACTTTCCAGCTACCATGAGGTGAGTGGCCTCCTCCCCTCCCATGCTCCTGCCCCATGATGCTCTGCTTTCACACAGCAGCTGAGCCTGCCAACCATGGACTGAAGTCTCTGAAACTGAGTCAAAAGAAATATTTCTTCCTCCTTTCAGATTGTTTCTCTCAGGTACCTTGTTATAGTGATAACTAACTAACAGTGACTCCACGTATTTCAGCATGATCACAGGACTAAGTATATCAAAAAGGACACAGGTATAGTTTATTTGCAAGCTATATGCTGAGTCAATGCCTTGCTTGTTTAAAAGATTAGCCCAGTGAGAATTCTTTTTTTTTAGTAATACTTTCAAAATGTGCTAAGCTTTTAAAAAGAACATTTATTTCATTATTTTTAATTATCTGTACATGTATGGGTATGTGCACATGAGTGCTGGTGCCTGCAGAGTGGCCAGGGACACTGGATTCCCCAGGAGCTGGAGTTACAAGTGGTTGTGAGCGTCTTGACGTGGATTCCTGGAATCAGAATTCATGCAAGAGTAGTATGCTGTCTTAACCTCTGAGCCAGCTCTCCAGCCCCTCCCAGTGAGGATTCTGAAAACATCTAGAGAGGATAAAAAATGGAGTGGTGGGAAGGGTTGCCAACATTAGTTAGGGATTAAGAATGTTCTCCCACCTGCAACATTGTCCTCATGAAAGATGAACTCGGTGTCAAATTATTGCATGAAGAAATTTGGAAGCTAGGTTGAAGTGTCAGTGACTGCTGTCAGTTTCCAGATGTGGGTCTTATTTTTCAGCAAGGTCAATCAAAAGCCCATTTTGTGATCATTCCTGTTCTTTTTCTTCAGGGAACTTCATTTGAATGCTTTGATTGGAAGCTTAGATTACTGGCATGAAATCCCATCCCAGGAGGAAGATAGAATCTAGTCAGCACATTTCTTGAGGCTGTCCAGCCACTCCATGCTAACAGGATGTTTTCATTAGTTAATGGGTCTGTCCAGTGAGTTGATAAGGCTGGTTAAGTTCTGATCATTTGATCAGAATTATTTAAAGAACTCATGGATGAGGTTAATTGTGATATTTTTTCTGAGTGGGGCAAAGGGCAAGAATTAAAAGTAGTAGGAAAAAAAGTGTAGTAAAGAGACTGTAAAAATAAACAGTGAAGTTTGCCATTTCTCTTCACTAATGAACAAATGCTCTTTGAAATTATTTCCGGTCACAAAAGCTGTTATAAAGTTATTAAAATATGAGTCACTAGCTGTTAGAAAGTGAGTCGTTCTTCCATGGCTCCTAAAACTTCCAACTTTTTTTCCCTCCACAGAATAAGTACTATTTATTCCCAACATGCCTCTTACAGTTATATTCATTTAAAAGGTGAGAGTCCTTTATTGTGTCCAAGGCACACAATAATCTTGTGTGGTGTTTGTATTCCTTTTTCGTGATAGAGTCATGGAGACAGTAAATAGCCTGCCCATCACAGCTTTAATCCAGAGGTGTGAGGTGGAGCTCCAGCCTCTCTCAAACAAGATTTATAGTTCAATGTTGAACTATAAAATAACCAGTGAGGCATGCTTCAGTGTTATTGCAAAGCTGTTGGCATTTCGGATTTTCCTCTAAATAAAATTCTAATTTTAAGCTACTTGCAGAGAGTTTGAAATCTTTTCAATTCAATATTTTTACATATTTTTTCAGTTTATAATTTTCAATGTTTAAGATGGTTTTCAGCCGGGATGTATCTTTGTTGGTAAAGCGTCTAGCATGTACACAGCCATAGGTTCACTGCCAGCACAACATAAGCTGGGCATGGTTTCATACATTTGTAATTCAGCACTTGGGAGATACAAGTAACATAATAACGCAAGGTTAGCCTTGGCTGAAAGAGTTCCAGTCTCATTAAAACAATAACAACAACCAAACTATTTCCAAATAAGTCTTAAACCAACTTATCTCCCATAACTATGTATATAGTTAGACTTCAGAGGATTAAACTTGTGTTTTAACCTTTTTTGTTGTTTTCCCTTTTTAAAATTAAATAATTTTTATTATTTTATGTGTATGAATGTACTGCCTATATGCGTGTAAGTGAACCCGTGTCATGCAGTGCCTGTGGAGATCAGAAGAGGGTGTTGGATCACCTAGAACTGGAGTTACGGATGGTTGTTAGCCATCATGTAGGTGCTGGGAATCAAATCTGGGTCCTCTGCAAGAGCAGCCAGTGCTCTTAATGACTGAGTCATTGCTCCAGTCCATTGTTTTCGAGACAGGGTCTTGCTTTGCAGCATTAGTTGACCTTAAACTCAAGGCAATCCTCCTGTCTCAGCCTCTTGAGCTCTGGGATTACAGGTGTATCCTGCCATATCCAGCTATTTCAATGGATTTTAGGAGCCTCTTGTCATAGTCTTTAAAATCAGTTATTACTCGTACCAGGTTTATGTTGATTCTCAATATTTAAGCTGCTCCCATAGTTAAAATACCAAAAAGGCTTACTCAACATCATGTACCAAGAGCGGGAGAAAGCATTTTCATAATTGAAGTGACCTCAGCTTATGTGTACAAAACAAGAAAAGGCCTCCTACCCATCCTTTGTGTCGTAAACAGAGACATTTCCCTTCCCACACAGAAAGAGAAAGAGGAAAGGAAGAGGTTTCCACACAGATGGGGTTTGGAGTGTGGGTAGGAGAGACAGGAAAAGGGCGTTAATGGCCAGCAATGATTAGTTTCTCCAAAGATAGGTGCCTCTACTTTACCTGTGCATAAGCAACGGAAGGAACTGGAGACAGTTCTCAAAGAGCTGAAAATCCACTCTTCTTTTGTGTACAGTGAATTCAAATCTCCTTTGCATGAACAGTCTAGATGGTTCAGTGAGAACCTGTAAATATTTGTTCTATTTTGAATTCACAAGGGAAAAGAAACAGCAAAAATGGCCCTGGGACACACTGTGTAGATTAATCAGTGTAAACTGAAATTTCCAAAAACGCCACACCTGTGTTAAAGATTGTACAAGTCTGAACAACTGGTTGAGATGCTCTGATTGTGGTCATATGGCCATACCACCCTGAATGTTTGATCAGATCTCTGATGGATGCCTGGCCTAGTTGGTACCTGGATGGGAGAACTTCCTGGTTATAGAAGACTGGAATTTTACAGATCCTTTAGTCCTGTTTACCAACTACTATTTACCAACCACTTCCTTTATCTGGCCTAACATCCTTTTACTAGGTAGTTATTCAGACTTTTAGCAGGCCTAGTGGATACTGAGGACAGAAACTTCTACCTGTGATCCCCAGTCAGCTTTGGACCATACCTCCTGTATGTGCTTCTGGTAACATATTCATTTTAAGAAAGGGAGAGTACTACAAATGCCCTCCTTGAAATACCACAAGAAGAAGGAGGAAGCATCACTATTGACCTGCCATAAGATTTAAAGTACCTTACAAAAGGGTGGAGGGCAGGGCTTGATGGAGAACTCTGAGGAAAGGCCATTTTCTCCTGGTGAAACGGCTATTTTTATGTAAATTCATTTGTTTTGTGATAGAAAGTAAAGTCCTGGAAGAGTTACTAAAATTCTTGCAATGTAATGATTGCTAAGAACTTTGGATCCTGAAAGGCCCCAGGATAAGATAAGAAATAGGGATGGGGCAGTAAACAGGAATCTTCCCAACCCTCTGTGGTTACCCCATAGAAGTCTTTATTTTCCAAGCCTGCCACATTCCTGTATCCTTTATGACCATGTTACCTGTAAACCGTTTACTTAATTACCACTATATATT
>NW_008360304.1:5844613-5859207 GCF_000622305.1 Nannospalax galili | reverse complement strand
TGATTCTGTATGACATCTGTACCGTAACTCATTTTCTGTTTTATGTCTTGTTTTTTTTCTCCTGTTGTGTCGACCCCCCAAAGGGGGGGGGGGGGGGGGTGCTGGGTCATTTATGGAATGATCCATGTGTCAGTCCTGCTAGCAGAAGAATAAACTCCCTCTCTTCACCTGACTCTGGCTACTGGTTTCTGATTTTTCTATAATAGTTTTTTTTTCCTCTCTCTCTCTCTCTCTAATTCTTTCTTATCTACTCTGCAATATGATTTTGGATCAAAACCTTGAGATCGTAGCTCTGGCCCTGGGTAGCAAGTATGACATTCTAAACTGCTAAAAAGACTGCTAGATCACAGGCACAGGATTGTCCCCTCCCTTAAGAATTAATCCAAATGCAACTGTCAATCACTTAGAAAGGAAATCACCCCTCGGGAAAGTTGCCTGTTCCAGAAACTTCAAGAATCACACAGCTGAAGACATGTTAATCAGCAGGGAGGAGGAACTCTTCCTTCCTGAGAGATGCACTTACAGACCTTGGAAGCCTGTCCCTAGATGTGACTGCTTACAGACACCATGGCTAAGCTTGCAAGGTTTCTGCATTCTGACTTGGAAAGTATAACTCGTTCTTTTCTCTCTTTTTATCTCTCTTTTTAGATACCAGCCCAAACCCTAAGCCTGCTTCCCCTGACATTCTGGGTCTTCTTACTGTCTCTGACGACTGCTCCTTACCCGGCCCATGCACCTGCTCAGACCTCCATTGCCAAGTCCGTTACTCTCAGATCCCTAACTCAATGGCTTTCTCTCCTTTTCTCCATCTCCCTCCCGGCAGCTGATGAGAACTCCACCTTGCCCATGCTGTTGTTTTTCTCTCAAACTAACAAAATTCTCCTTGAGTTTCCTTTCTTGTCTCTGAGATTAACAACCTGCAAAGGAGACTCTGGGTTCTCCAGGAATGCTTCCAACTATCGGGTAAAACCTTTGGAATGTATTAATTGAGCAGACCTTCTATCAACCCTGAGGCTAACAATAATATCATCAGACAGCATGAGACCTCCAGCAGAGACTTCTTTGGTGTAGCCTGCCTACTTGATGGTCCCACTGCTGTATTTAGTGACTTGCTTTATGATTTCCTTTTGTTCTGTTACTACAAAATGTTCATGTAATCACTTCCACAGTATGGATGTTAGTCAGGGCGATCTGAATCCATATTCCTGGGCCATGGATACTTAACTCTGGCTCATAATAATCTCTCTTATTCCTGTGGAGGTGAGAGCTGTTGTTGAGCCAGGCTGTGTACTGCCTTAAAATACTCTGTACTGTGCAAAATGGTAGGGTTTTTTTTTTTTCCAGATTGTGCCTCACCTTGAGAGACTTCATTTTACAAGCAGCTTTGGACTCTAATGAGGATGGAGGATGACTCTGCCCCTGGATGGCTACATGGACAATATCACCTGTCCAGCACCACCCATAAGGTACAGATGGATACAAAAGGTGCAACCCTATAAAGCAATCAAAGTAAATTAGTACCAAAGGAGTAAATGGGCATATTAAAATCATGAGGAAAAAACCAGGCCCAAGAACTTATCAGACATACCAGAATGAATGCAATAACCTCTGATGGTCCCCATAAAAGGAACTTTGATAGTTACAGGCTCACCAACCTGACCACCCTGTGTGTATGCCCAGGGACAGGCAGGAAGAGAACTCCCAATCATCCCAAGAACTTCAGTTCCACCTGGTCCCCACTACTGATATGATATACTGAAATTGCTGTCTAGCCATCCATCTGTTCTTCCAACTGGATCTGCTGTCTATCTCTCTGTCTGCCTGTTCATTCACCTGGACACAATCCAGCCCTTTGCCTCTTCTTTGAAACTCTCCAAACTGCTTTGGCCCCTTTAACCCTTTGTAACCATCATATTGCAATGGGGAGAAAGTGGGTCCCCTAGAGGGTTCTTAGTCTCATTCATAAAAGAATTTAAGAATGGACCCAAATGGAAGTTTTTATAATTTTATTAGAATCTTAAAGAAAAATCCTCAGGGCAGGTGAGCTGGTTATCTTGTCAGCTGCTTTGAGGAGGTGAATAGTGGGAAGAAGGAAAGAAAGCCGTGAAGCCATGCAGGTTTAGAGCCTACATGGAGGTCAGACACGCAGCTGACTCACAGTCACATGGCTGGGAGAAGGACGCTTTAGAGAAAAAGTGAAGAAACACAAGGTGCTAGGGGCAGCCCAAAGCCTTAGAGAAAGCATGTTTAGTAAGAAAGGCATGAAGAAGAAAAGGAGAAATTACACTTTCCTGAAGAGTTCAGGAAAGCGGACAGCCTTACAGAGACCTACATGGCTGTGCCAGTCTGGAAGTTCTGAGGGGACCTGAGCTAGTTCCAAGCAGAAATATTCACTACACACCAGGTATTCTGCTCATCTATTTAGTATAACTTAAGGTGAACCTGCTGTGCTGGATAGTTTTAGTGTCAACCTGACATACCTGGGTTGAGGGAGCCTCAATTAGGGAATTCCTTTCATTGGACTGGCCTGTGGCCATGTCCATGGGGCACCTTCTTGATTGTTGAGTGATGTGGGAGGGCCCAGCCCACTGTGGGTGGTGCCAGCCCCGGGCAGGTGGGCCTGTGTTGCATAAGAAAGCAGGCTGAGCAGGGGCCAGGGGAGCAAGCCAGTAAGCAGCATTCCTCCATGGCCTGTGCTCCAACCTCCAGGTTCCTGCGGAGTTCCTACCTTGGCCTCCCTGGTAAACTGTGACCTGGAAGATATAAGCTGAATAAACCCTTTCCTCCCCAAGTTGGTAGTGGTCAGAGTGTTATGTCACAGCAATGGAGAAACAAACTAGGCCTTCCTGGGAGTGGTTCTATCTCCAGGTAATTGACCAGTGAGACTGGAAGAGTGGGTCCTCCAACAGATAGACTAGACATTTTTTTATAGTCTGGACCAGTTAAATTTATGGGGCTTATTGATACTCTAACAATATATACATATATAGATATATTTACCATGTGATCTGAGAGTTAATATTAGTAATTAAGATTGGAATAAAAGAGCCTATGTTTGTCCTGGCCAGAGCTATCAAGGAAAGCAGGACTACTTGGCAAATTGTTGCCCAGAAAACTGTAGTACCTTGTGAATTTATTATTATTCAATAAATTCTGACATTGTGGAAAGACACAAATGTGTTCATCTATGTTTCTGACACAGCACAAGACAACTGTTTTGTATTGATACTAGTCACTAGGATCTATGGAGTACTTGACCAGCTGAGGTCTGGGTTATAACCTCTCCACAAAGCCCACATGATAGCCAGTGTGAAGTAAATGGAATTTCTCAGTCACACACACATACTCACTCACTGCTCTCTAATACATACCTTCCTCTGGTTTAATTATATATTCAGGTGGAATTTAACACAATGGCTCCTGACTGAACAGTGACACCAATGGCATGTGCTTTATCCCATCCTTGCCACAATCTGCTCCTTAAAGATTAGTGCTACAAGTTTAATTATGCTGCACCCGAGGAGTCTTGATCAGAAATAAAAGTATCTATTTAAAAATTGTAATAGAATATTCTTTTCCAATGAATTCAGCCAAAGAGATTTTTAATAATACCTCACATGTCGCCACTAGAGATGTCATTAAGTTATTTCACAATATCTGTTAGCCTTTCATACTTTGAAAGTTTAATAGGAAACCTGGTTACAGTCTCTTTAGGGAATTCACATTGTCTGTGAACAATCAAATTCAAGGTTGAACCATTTAACATTGTCATTAGCACAATATGAAGATTAATTAGGCAATAATCCCCGGCTGCCCAGTAGTGGATAACAGGTTTGTTAACTTCCTTAAGCTATCTGTATCTGTGGTAGAGAATGTTCCAGGCCCTTGGTTGACTACAGTAACAATTTTGGCAAAGCTTGTTGCTGCCTTGAATGGCTCTTGATGATTTGTGACAATTGAAACAAATTTGTAAGGACTGCACTGGAGACAGCAAGACAAGGAGAAAATTGGTGCTGATAGTCACGGGGTGTTGAAACAGAGCAGGAATGCAAACAGGGGAGACTGCAGCCTCAGCAAGGAGACATGTATTGTAGTTCTAATCTTAAAATAATTCATTATTGCTTTTAATCCTTTTGTCATGCATGTCATTACAGATGAAACTTAATTGATGTGGAAAACTAATGTTGAGAATTGAAGTCTGGGAATAGGTCTAGGCAATCTTGAAGACCTATACTTACATCTTAATCTAGGGGGAAAAAAAGTTGTTTTAAAATCATCAAAGTCTAAAGTGAACCCAACTAGAAACCAATTAGTTATGATTTGGTCACACACTCTTTCTGCCCTTAAAGGAATAAATGCAGAGGAAAAAATATGCCACAGACTGCATGCCACAGCAGACAAACTTCACTTCTTCTGCAACTTGATACTGTAAACAGTTGAGCATTCACTCTGGTCAGGTGGGAAAAGCTACCCACTGTGACAGAATGGGATGGGAATGTGGATTTTTAAAAGTTAATGAAAAATGACTTCTAGGGGCTGGGGATGTGGCTCAGGGGTTGAGTGCTTACCTAGCATGTACAAGGCCCTGGGTTTGATCCCAAGCACACAAATGGCTTCTTATTTCAAGATCTCCATAGCATTAAATAACTAAATGTGAGTCCACTTCCCTGCAGTGGTTCAGGCACCCAGGGTTCTTGTTAGATCATGGCCCTGTCCCTTTAACAAGCTGGTCACTCTGAAAGACCAGATCTCCGAGCCTGAAGAAATTGGGCCACATGCACCCCCGCAGCTCACTCCCTGGGACAGAGAGCTAAAAAGCTGTTCGGTGCATGATTTTTACAGCTCCTAATTTATGGTTCTAACCAGTATCTGGCTCCCCCCATTCTCTTTGTCACATAGGCTATTCCAGATTATATCCTGTGGTATAAAACTTCCCACCACCCCCTGAAAGAACATGGAAGCCAGACATTTTCCTTTGTTCAGGGGATTTCTCTGAAGGCTCTTTTCGGCCCCCTGGTTCTCTCTCCAATTCTTACTTTAAGCTAAGCTAGCTCTCTTCATGAAGCTCCTCTCCAGGACTTAAGGGGAAGCCTCTCTTTTCCTTTGAGGCCCTGCCATACCATTTTTACTGCACTGTTCCTTCTGAATGCTCCCCCACCTCAAGGCCCCATGCCCGGTCTTGAAGCCCTTTCTTCTAATAGAGCAAATTCCAGAAGGGCAATTATGTGGCAGCTCCTTTTCACGAGCCCACCTGTCATATTTTTCCTTTCCTCTATTTAACAGTTCTTATGTAAGCCAACCGAAATGGAACTCGGAATTTAAAAGGAAATGAAATTTAGGCTCATTCATTCACAAGTGGCCATCTGGGAAATCTGATATTTATGTCTTAAACTTCCATAGGGCTAGTCAAGGAAGGCACCACTTGCAACTTTGACCATGCAAGTGCTTTCTCCGTGGCACTTCTGCATCTGCCCCAAGAAAGCTTTCCCTCCAGCATCTCCAGTGCAGCTCTAACCACTTTCCATTTAGAGTTGCTCAATTCACAAATTGTTGATTGATCACATAAATGTTTTGAATTTTAATTTGTCAAGGTTGACATGTTGAGGTTGAGCATGTAGTTCAGTTGGTAGAATGCTTGCTTAGCATTCACGGAGCCCTGGGCTCCCCCACCACCACATAAAACCCAGCATGGTGGCACATGGTTTTAATCTTTACAATCAGGAGACAGAGGCAGGAGTGCAAGGCCATCCTCAACTACTTATCAAGTTCCAGGCCAGTCTAGGATACATGAGACCCTGATTCCAAAATCAAAAACAAAAAGTTGATATTTTAACAACAGTTTGGGAAATAACCGCCTAGTGTCTAAATATATGGTATGTTATGGCACAGATTACAATAATGTAATGTACTATTAAAGACATGCTATATAATAGAAAAAAAAAGTGTGGGGAGAACAGATGAGCCAAGTCTCATTGATGACGTGGTATCTGATGTAGGTGGTGAACAAGTACAAACAGGAAAAGGATATGATGTTCAAGGTAGAAGAAGCAGCCAACATTCATAAAGAATGCTGGTGTGTTGCACTGTCTCTGCATGGCTGTGTTCAATGCTGCTGATGCTCTGTGCCGACCAGGAAGCTCATGGTTTAACAAAAGATGACCAGACACACAGAGTCATGAAGATATATACAGGGTAACAGGGCTGGAGAGATGGCTCAGTGGTTAAGAGCACTGACTGTTCTTGCAGAGGACCCGGCTTCGATTCCCAGCACCCACATGTGGCTATGAACTGTCCTTAACTCCAGTTCCAGGGAATCTGACCCCCTCTTCTGACCTCCATAGGCAATGCATGACATGGGTGCACTTATATACAAGCAAGCAATACACTCATACACATAAAAATAATAAAATATTTTTAGAAAAGATATATACAGGGTAAGAATGAAGGCATGATGGGAAGAGGATGTGACTACAAGGCTCATTTTGAAGAAAGACTATGAAGGGTCTTCATAGACCAGGCTGTGAGTTTGGACACTGTCCCACCAAAAACATGAAGCATTCACAGATTTAAAAAATAAATTTATAAAAAAAATATTTTTATTTTATGTGTATGAGTATTTTGTCTGCAGGTATTTTAAGAAGAGTGTTGGATCCCCCTGGAACATGAGTTTAAAATGGTTGTTAGATGCCATGTGGGTACTGGAGACTGAATTTGGGCATTCTGTAAGAGCAGCAAGTGCACTTAACCACCGAGCCATCTCTCCAAGCCCCAACAGCCACACATTTTTAACCAGAAGAGAAAGTCCAAGGAACCTTAAACAAGGCTACAACCCAATTCCCTTTCTTTGTAGGCTGAGTGTCACTTAGACAGTTAAGTGATTGGTTTATGCTTATATAGTGGTAAGACCTCAGCTAAAACCCAGTCCAATAACGTCCGTATTCAGACAATTTAGACAGTGTTCCGGTAACAGTACTGAGAAGATGAAGATGAGGCTGAGACAAAAGGTCCGAGCAGCAAGTATCGGCCCAGAGGCTGCTGAGTCAAGTGAAGAAATGACGTTTGGAGGCTATGTCCTGGTAGCTCATGTCTTCATGTCTAGTGCTCAGGATGCAGAGACAGAGGGATTGTCATGAGTTCCAGGCCAGCCTGAGCTACACAGTGAAACTCTTTCTCACAAAAAAAAAAAACCAAGAAGAAGAAATGAAGTCAAGGACTTAGTATTAGCCAATTTTTGTACTATGTTGATTAGTTTTCAACTTCAATGTATTTTAAATCAGAATTATTCATTTTCATACAAGTCTCGATACATCACATTTTAGGGATCAGGCATTAGGTGTAGCTCCCCACCTCCTGCTTGCCTGTGCTCAGGAAGAATTCGTATAAATTGGAGGGTGAGTTACTCTAAGTTGTCAATTATGTAAGAACGAACTACTGTGGGTTTAATTAATCAGATTTCAGTGTTGTGTATTTAAATGCTACTGAAAGCAATTTACAGCACTTATTTTTGTATACAGAAAGCACGCAAAGCTGTAACTGAAGTCTGGTTATGGGAATGAACAGGGATCTGGTCTTTTGTTCAGTTTCATGAAGTTGGCATCAACAGGCATGAACTGGTACCAGTGTTTTATGCTACTAATGAAACTGCCTAAGAGATAGTTGGTTGGCAAACCTGACACCCATATCCAACTCTCATCTCTTCTGGGCATTTCTAGCACAGGGGACAGAAAAAAAGATACTCAATTTCCCAGCCTCCATTGCTTTTTTAAGTAGTCATATGATAAATTTATGACAAAAAAATTGAACGAAGAGTATTAGATTCGTACATATCAGGAAGATATCAAAGAAATGAGCCAACCCTTTTTATTTAATTGATATTAATATCATAACCCTAAGACTCCATTGTAGGTGCTTAAGACAGAAGGCATGCCGAGACCTGTGCAGCAAAGCCTTACGGCGGCCACTATCTTACACTTTTGTTCGAAGAGGACTTCAGGAGGAATATGCCGGATCAATCTGTTCATTTGCCTTACAAACTATACAGGAAAACAAAATGATTATTAAAATCCTCTTAGATTTTATTTCTAGTGAAACTAGGAGACAGAGATCACTTTTTTGAATGACAAAATGGTCAAAAGGGTTGGCAAATTCCCTTGTTTGGAACCATTAGAGACAGAGAGGAACAAGACTGGCTGTGGAAGTCCTCCTGGACCTGGCAGGTTCAGGGAGAAGGGGAGGCAGGGCTGTACAAGCAGGGGCCACAGCAGGAAGTGGCATGCCTCTGTGTCATTGGCAGAGACTATAGTACTACTCTGAATTATGGAAGGCTGCCTGGGCTGGCTTTCCTGCAAACCACAGAACTGACATAATTTCATACCAACTATTTTTTTTAACTTTTAAAATACTTTATTGAGAATTTCTGATTCTAAGGATATACTTTGGCTTCATGGTTAGACACTGTAGAGCATGAGCCTTTTCATGCTTCATCCTTCGTAACACTCTTAAGTACTTACTTTGAATCACAGCTTCGCTTTTTTAAAAATAATCTATTGAGAATTTCATACAGGGATATAAGCATATAAGGTGTTTTGATCAAATCCATGCCCACTGCCTCCCCTCCAACTCCTCCCTTATCTCCCCATCACTTTTTCCTGAACAACTTCATGTACTTTTTTTTTTTAATGGGGCTTTTTGCTACTCTAACATTCCCCCCTCTGAAGAGGTAACCCTAAAATCTTTTATGGATTAGATAAAAGCTTCCAAATACTTTTGATGTTTTTTGGCCTTTGGAACAGAGTATGTTGCTAAGAGACCCATGGACATTTTGATTTTTAGCCAAGAAACTGGCTACTTTTCGTTGGGGGTCTGTCCTAGTTTGTTTCTCCATTGCTGCGACAAACACTCTGACCAATACCAATTTGGGGAGGAAAGGGCTTATTTAGCTTACATCTCCCAGGTCACAGTTCATCAGGAAGTCCAAGGTAGGAACTCAGGGCAGGAACCTGGAGGCAGGAGCTGGAGCACAGGCCATGGAGGAACACTGCTTACTTGCTTGCTCCCCTGGCCCCTGCTCAGCCTGCTTATGCAACACAGGCCCACCTGCCCTGCGGTGGCACCACCCACAGTGGGCTGGGCCCTCCCACATCAAGAAGATGCCCCTCAGACATGGCCACAGGCCAGTCCAATAGAGGAAATTCCCCAATTGAGGCTCCCTCAACCTAGGTGTGTCAAGTTGACACTAAAGCTATCCAGCACAGGGTCTTTTTACCCTAACTGCCTTGCCAATTCCTACATCCTATTCTTATCACACCATCCCCTGAAGAGGATACCCAAATTGCCGATAGGGAATCAGGACACAGACCACTCTGGTTTCTTCCATGCTGAACAGGGATGCAGGATGAGGTAATTGGGGTACCCCTTCAGTGGGTCTATCTAAAAGATTCCCAAATTGCATAACTCTTAACTGTAGAGAGAAAAGAAAGTCCTTGACTGGTGCCTTGGAGATGTGAAGGAGAAGTAAAGGCAAGAGTAGTTAGCATTACAAGTTCTAGACAGGGAACCAGAAAAAAGTCAAATGTTCATATCAGAGTCCATTGGGATTTCTTGACGAGAGCTTCCAAAAGCATTCCTCCACTGGGTTCCTCCTCATTTTTCTTTTGTCTGCCAAGGCTGGACTCGAGAGTAATGGACTCGGTATTTGTTTTCATGCACTTTGATAGCTGTTGGAGTGGCTAGAATCAGTGTCGGTTTCCTCGCAAAGGCTTCCAGATAGGGAGAGAAAACAAATTTAGTCATCATTTTAGAACAATAGTGGGCTGTCTCCCTTAGCTACAGGTGGGCACTACAGTATTTCAGACCAAGATTTGAAGTCTTACATCTGAGCAGCACTTTGTGATTAGAAACAAAATCATCAGTGAGAAATAATTGTCTAAATAACATTTTATATGGACTTAAGTCTAATGTCTGGAAAGTGTAATCCCTTTTTAAAAGCTGTCAGAAGGCTGACAGGAAAATACTGACAGGAAAATGCCTTCAAAACTAAAGTCTACCAGGGGCTGGAGAGATGGCTCAGGTTAGGAACATTGACTGTTCTTAGAGAGAACCCAGTTTCAGTTCCCAGCGCTCACATGGTGACTAACAACTGTCTGTAACTCCAGTTCCAGAGGATCCATTGCCCTCTTCTGGCCTTGGCAGGCATTGCATGACAGGTAAACAAAACTCATACACATAAAAATAGAAATAAATCTAGAAAAAAAATTCTTAAAAGTCAACCAAACAAAATTTACAGAAAGAAGGAAAGCAGGAAGAATTATGGAGCTCAGAAATTACAGGAAGAATACACAATGAGACACCTAATGAGACATAGATAATAAAATGAAATAGAAGCCTAATGAAAAACAATTAAACATGGCCTTTAGATCACAGAAGACTAGATAATCAAGTGCCATCCCCTTCAGTAAGAACTAGGAAGGGTAAGACACTTATTTAAAAGATTCTGCCTGAACTATCGGAAGCCAGTAAGACAGTGAGGAATTTCTGTGCCATGACCCCAGAGACAGAAACCCTGAGGTGAACTTGGCATTTGGGGTCAGTTTTGCCTACACATCATTTTAAAATCTGAATAGGGAAATGAGGTGTTGATCAGATGTTGGAATGTCCTTGGGGAAGAGAAAAATATAGGCCCAGATGGTTGAAAGATGGGGGCTCTTATAAGCCCTTGCCCTTTGGGTCTAGATCCCAAAGGCTTGAAACTACAGAGGGTCAGAAGTGCCTGAGCATAAACTATAGCTCAGACTCGAGTCATCTGGAAGACCCCCAATAACCCATTCCTAACACTCCATTAGAATGTTCCTAGCATGACAGTGACTCCCAGAAGCTGGTAGAAGCAAACAAAACTTGTCTCTGGAGGAGACAACAGCACCTTAGATCTTGAATTTTTCCTTCAAACAATTCTGCAAACATTATAAGTAAAGATACCTAAGTTTTGGAGTACAATATATGAAAATAAACCAACCAGCCAACTATTAGAAGCAGATCCTACAGTAACACTAAACACCAGTATTATCAAACATACACATAGTTGAATTAACATGTTAAACTTGGATATTCTTGGAAAACAAGTAGTGGCAGTTATAAATGCATTATAACCCACAAAATGAAATGGGAATCCATGCGATCATACTGATATGCCTGTGGAAACAAATGGGTAAGGAGAGTTATTAACATAGACTTCCGACACTAAAATGGTACCTGGTGACTACCAAGGCAATAGAAATGGAATAGTGATAATTAACAGCAATGTAGTTTTCTCTTATGTCTCCATATCTTTTTCCATCCTTTTACTTTCAAACTTTTGTTCTGTCTTGTAACATGTAGTTATTTTCCTGTACTTAAAATCTGTCTTTAATCAGAATACCTAAATGTATTTTCATCTATTGCAACTTATGAATACATTTGGTTTATAACTATGGGAATGACTTATGTTACAAATGAGACTCTTTCCTAACCTTGTAACCAAAGCTTATCTTCTGTTTTTGAGATCAGCTATCTCAGCTTATTTACAGTGCAAACAAACCTACTAGGCCTTGGGCTCCTTTTGTAAGGTAAATATATAGCTTTAATACCTCATGATCCTTCTTCCCCCCAACCCAGAATAATGTATATATGTGTATATGTTGTGAAAATATCAGTGCTGATAGCAGTGAATGTCATTGGAAACAACAAATTGTCTCATTTGTGTTGCAAAGTACAGGTGGGATTAGATTGGTAACAACTGTTATGTGGTTGTGTGTGCTGTTCTGGGTCAGTAGGGGGTCAGAAAGGGAAAAATTTTCTCTAATAAGGCAATGTTCCTTTTTTTCCTTCCCCATATCATAGTGGATGTACCATTTCAACAAATATAGAGCAAGTACTTTGTTTGGGGAACAGTTCTGAGAGAAATAAGAAGGAACAAGTTTCCAGAACAGATCAGGCTCACTCCTGACACCAAGGGGTCAGGCTGACTTCTTTCAGGCACTGCTGTAATGTGACATCTCCACTTCATTGTGGTGCCTCAAGTGTGGAAGAGATTCCCTACTCTGAACCCACAGATCAGTGCCCGGAGAAGTCCTGAGAAAAAGCTAATTATAGGATGTCTCCAGTCAACACGAGCACAAGTCAAACAACAACCAGAATTCCTGCCTCTTTATTCACTTTCTGCTTCTTTACCAAGTCTGGTCTGTCTTTGAAATTTTTCTTTCACTTTCACTCATCCCTTCCTGCTTTCACTGTGGGGGAATTCTCTGTCTCCTTAATCTTTTTTTTCATGTGCAACAATTAATGACTTTACTTGAAGGAATTGGACCTAAATTGTTATCAAAGCAAATTTATAAAATTTTAATATTTATTATTTTTATTTTATGTTTGTAAGTGTATTGCCTGCATATATGTATGTGAACCCATGTTATGCAATGCCCATGGGGGTGAGAAGAGGGTGTCAGATGCCCTGGACCTGGAGTTAAGGACAGTTGTTAGCTACAATATGGATGCTGGGAACTGAACCCCTGCAAGAGCAGCCAGTGCCCTTAGCCACTGAGCTATCTCTCTAGTCTGGCAAACTTCCAAACTTTTAAATGTTATTCAGATATATCGTTCCTGGTTTCCCAACCACAGAACACTTGATTCAGAATCTTGGGAAAGAATCGGTGACTGATTACACTGCTGTTTAGATTTGACTCTTTGGAATAAAATTAGACTACCTTTACAGCCTTATCAAGAGAAAAAAGGGAGGGGGGGACTTTCCAGACAAAACACCTCCTATTGAACCTCACGCACCTCCTCTGCCAGTCAGTAATATAATAAATTATCCATGCCCACAAAGTGCTTTCCAGAAATGCCTTAAGGAGGCATTTCAAACAGGGGAATTTTTTAAAAACTATATTCCCTGTCATCAGAGAAGCAGGATGAAATCCCACTGGTAAAGGGCTCCCTTTCTCCATATATAAAGACCTCAGAAGGAGTGTTGCAGATAATAGGGTTCAAGTCATCTTACTAGAGGAATAATAGATACTACCACAAATATATTTGAAATGGGAACTTGTGATTGGCAAGCCTTTATGAAAACAATTCTTACTAGAGCATAATCTAGTCTGTGGCTCCAGGAATGGATGGATGAATGCCAGTCTGTTGCTGCTCATAATCAAGGCAGCACCTCCTGTTAAGTACTACTTATAATCAATTCATTGGACAAGGAAGTTTTGAAACAGTGGCTCAACAACCCATTAGCCCTCAAATGGTTAATGAACAAACCCACTGAGCCACTGCAAAGGCTTGAAGTAGAGTCCCTGATCTTAATACAGTCTCAGGGTCTTTTTCCACCATCAGACAAAAACCTACAGAGCCCTTTAGAGAGCTGTTAATGTTAATTATCTACAACAAATGAAGACAAACAGACAATAAAGGGGCTGCTGCTACCTTGTCTCTTCCATTGGCTTATGAGAATGCAAATTATGACTATAAAAACATTGTCCATCTTGTAGTTGCTACTCCTGTTCACACTACTGCTGATATGATAAAAGCATGCCAAAATGCTGGCACTGAAGAACGTAGAGCTTAAATTCTGGTGACAGCCCTGCAGCTTCCTACATGTTCCAAATGTGGAAAAGAAGACTATTTCCAAAAATAGTATAAACACAGGGATACTAATAAATTTCAGTCTAATGAACTCCTCTCTGGGCCAATCAATGCCGACCTAATTTGATAAGGGTAACCCAATATTAGAAAATGGGAAAATGAGCACCAGGGGTGGCACAATGACACAAACCAGCCCTCTTCCTACATTCCCAGTTCAGAATATGAGTGTTCCTGTTCCACCCAGCTCCCTCCTAAGCCCTAAAACAGTAAGATTTGCTTATCACTAGCAAAATAAATATTAGATTTGTCTACAATCAAAGATACAAAACTAGATGTACTAAGAGAAATAAAAAAGGCCCCCACACCTGCTGGGCATGGTGGCACATGCCTTTAATCCTAGAACTTGGGAGGCAGAGACAGGGTGGCTCTCTGTGGATTGGAGGCCAGAAGTGAGTGCCAAGCCAGCTGGGGGCTACAGAGAGACCCTGTCTCAAAAAGACCCCCCTCCAAAAAACCAACTCCCCCCCCACAGACTTGTGGGGATCACTCCCAACAAAATGTTTTGGATTAATTTTAGGTAATTCAGATCAGAGCATGGAGTTTCCATTTGCTCAGATGTTGATTCATATCACATTGATCAAATTCGTGGTTTATTCTCAGCTACTTCATGAAATTCTGGCTTTAACTAAATTGGCAAAATTAATTATTCCTTATTCAACCCCAAAAACTTGATGATGAGTGTCAAAATCAAAGACTTGATTCCACCAGTGGAATACTGGATTCAGTTGCTGTCTTTTGACAAATCTTATATTACAGTTCTATGTTGGGACTCAGGTTTGCTTTGCTTAGCGGGGGACCTACTGGCTTTGGGGCAGAGGGTCTTGATCAGCGACAGAGTCTTAGTCCCTGGGACCTGTGTCTTTTCAACAAGCCGATTTATTTTAAAATTCAGATGGATTTTATACAACCCAAGGAGCTAGCAGTCA